>NC_057800.1:649250438-649466738 GCF_018294505.1 Triticum aestivum
TGTGGCGCGCGAACTTTTCAAAAATAAATGGATACCATGAGTTGTCATGGGATAAATGAATATGGCGCGCAAATTTTTCAAAAATAAATGGATACCATGAGTTGTTATGGGATAGATGAATGTGGCGCACGAACTTTTCAAAAATAAATGGATACCATGAGTTGTTATGGGATAAATGAATATGGCGCGAACTTTTGAAAAATAAGGAATGCCATGAGTTGTTATGGATAGATGAATGTGGCGCAAACTTTTTTAAAAAACAAATGAATACCATGAGTTGTTATGGGATATATGAAGATGGTGCAAACTTTTAAAAACAAGTACCCTGGTTACTGTTGATGCACTTTCGCGCACGAAAAAATATTGCCGTTAATGTAGATCCTCACTAATTGCTCGTGCCATTTGTAATCAATGTACACGAGTTTGAGCATAAACCGTTTTTCAGAAGCTTATACCCTGGTTACTGTTGACGCACTTTCGGGCGCAAAAAATATTGCCGTTAACATAGATGCCCACTAATTGCTCGTTACACTTGTAATCAATGTACACGAGTTGAAGCATAAATCGTTTTCCGCAAGCGTATATGTGTTGGATATCACAATTTCATCGAGCGTGATCATTGCCCATGTGCTATAAAGTAGTTAAAATAAAATCTATTGAATAAAACCCACCAGAACATATGTTAGGTTTCTTATTTTTTGTTGACAGATGTTGTAAATTTTTTTTGAATTTTTGGAGAGGATCTATTATCATGCTAGGGACACACTAGAACCTGTTAGAGGAGAGGAGTACATAATAAGATATGTAAAATATAAATTCACTTATAATACTATAAGGCAATCTAGTCGTTATAGGACTAAACGAATATGGCGCGAACTTAAAAAAAATGATAGGGTTTATTGTTGCGCTAGGTGTACACCCATTAGAACTTATTTGTGATAAAAGTACATAAGGCATGTAAAATGCATATTCACCTAGTACTATAACACATTCAAGTCGTTACGGGATGAATGAATATGGTGCGAACTTCAAAAAAAAATCCAAACACCATGATTATCGTTGATGTACTCTGCGCAAAAAAAAACTTTGCCGTGAATCAGTGATTTTTTTCTTCTTTGCAAGGTAATCAGTAAATTGGGTACTCACTAATTTGCAATCAATGTACTCGAGCTGGCGCATACAACCTTTTTTGGAAGTATATACGTGCTGGATATCACAATTTCATTGATTGTGAAGATCGTGCATGTTATCGTTTCTAAATATACATTTTTTTAGAGATTACGATATGGACTACATACGGAGCAAAATGAGTGAATCTGCACTCTAAAATGCGTCTATATACATCCGTATATAGTTTATATTGGAATATATTAAAAGACGTATATTTAGGCGAGTAATTAAATTAGAATCCACTGGATTTGATCGCGATACGCCATCAGAATCGAGATCTCAGACTGTGAGCACAAGTTTCTTCCTTCCTCGTGCTTTTCGTGCGGTGCGAAGAAGGGGTGGCTCTTTGCGTGCGTGCCCCTAGCCCGGCCACGCCGCCGGTAAAAAAGATCCCTCCTCACCGGAATCTTGCGGCGGCGTTGACTCCTGTAGAAACGGGCTGAATCCGGGCGGTGAAACCGGCCCGCTCCCTTCCCATCATCATCCAGGCCGCCCGTCTCCTGCCAAAAGGCCTTCTCGAGGTCCAGGGAGCTAATTTAGGCAGCTCCGCCAATCATTGGAGCACGGAGGCCAGCCAGTCAGTCAGCCGCCAGTCAGCCAGCCCGCCAGGCAGGCGGGCAGGCCGACTGCCACCTGGCTCTACCAAACAATTTCCTCCCTACTTTTTACGGGGGTATACCAAGTCATTATTTTCCGCCCCAAAAATAAGTAGTGTTCCGCGCTGCGCGGCCGCCGCTTTCTTGGAATTGGCTGTGAACAACCGCCGAAAATGCGTACGCATTTTTGCGTGATGGTCGCTCGTTCGTTCGCTGCTGCCAAAGTTTGTACTGCTGTCTTGGCTTGGCGTGGCTGGTTGCAGTGAGCTGGGCCGGTTGTCATCATTGGTTTTTGTACGCGGGATTAAAGAAACGGGGGTGCGTGTATACGCCAGAGGCAATCGGGCGATGCAAAGATCGCGGTAGGATGGATGTACGCTTGTTTAAAAAAAATTAGTGTTAGTATAGTTTGTGTTGGAATATTTTTTTGGAAGATCCTTCGTGGTAGAATATTGGCGCACGTGGATCGGGCTGGGGCAGCGGCCGCTAAGGAACACGAGTTCCAGTTTGGCTTAACTTTGTGCCCAACAGCCATGAGGATGAGGTGAGGGTGTGGTCGATTTGTACCAACTGTTCCTTGTTAGTTTGGGTGGGGGTCACCCCCGAGTGTGTGCTTGATGTAATCTCGGATGACATTCCGAATGCGTTTGATTAAATAAATGCGGCAATATTTCCCCTAAAAAAAACTGTTCCTTGTTAGTTTTGTTTTTGTTTTTTGCGGGAGACCCTGTTAGTTTTCTTTAGGACGTTGATAACTACCGAACGTTTGGTCTGGGGGCGTACCAGACCGAACGAAAGGTTCGGTACGCCATCTTAGCCCTGCCAAACGATTTCGTTCGGGACGAGAGGCCCCCAGCCCGAACGCCCATTGGCACTGCCCCTACAGGCCCTTTTTTAGGAACACGGCCTTACAGGCCTCTTCTCTGTAGAAACAAAAAAAAAAGCCCAGAAGCGACACAAAAGCCCTTCTTTGCTGGGACAAAATAAACACAAGCCCTTTTTTGCTGGAACAAAAAATTGCCATGGATCATATGTAAAGTAAAAAAATCAAAAAAAAATAGAGTAAAAATGCCAGTCCCATAAAGTTGGTTTGACACGAAAAAACCATTAGTGATTACATTGACATGTACGTAAAGGTAGTATAGGTAAATCCCGAACGCCCATTGCCACTACCCCTACAGGATAATTACCGAACGTCGACAATATATGTAAACTCGCCATGTCAAAAAGATAAAAATTGCAATGGGAAAATAAAAGAGTAAATTTTAACAAAAAATAAATAGGAAATAGAGGTTAAAAAATAAATTGCCATAGCGTTACAGATAAAATTGGCATGCCAAATTGAAAGAAAAATTTGCCATTTTCTTTATTTGAAGGTCCTATACTGCCGTGGCAATATAGGTAAATCTGCCATGTCAAAAAGGTAAAAATTGCCATGGAAAAATAAAAAATAAAATTTTAACAGAAAAATAGAAAATAGATGTTAAAAAAAGAAATTGCCATGGCGTTGCAGATAAATTTTCCATGTCAATATAGGAAAAATTGCCATGGCAAATTGAAAGAAAAATTTGCCATCTTTTTTTTCATTTGAATGTCCTATATTGCCATGGCAATATATGTAAAATTGCCATGTCAAAAAGCTAAAAAATTGCCATGGAAAAAATAAAAAATTAAAATTAAAAAAAGAAATAGAGGTTAAAAAAAGAAATTGCCATGTCGTTACGGATAAATTTGCCATGTCAACATAGGAAAAATTGCCATGGCTAATTGAAAGAAAAAATCCATGTTTTTTTTTCATTTGAATGTCCAATATTGCCATGGCAAAAATAGGTAAACTTGCCATGTCAAAACAGTAAAAATTGCCATGGCAATAAATTAATAAAATTCTCATAGAAAAAATAGAGGTTCAAAAAGAAATTGCCATGGCGTTATAGATTAATTTCTTCATGCCAACATTGGGGAAATTGCCATGGAAAATTAAAAGAAAAATTTGTCAATTTTTCTTCAATAGAAGGTAAAATTTGGATATCATCAATACAAAACTATTGACATTGCCACAACATTTTTTTTACAAAGCCAAAAGTTATGAATTTTTTTGCCATGGCAAATTCACTTTACGGCCCATGGCAAATTATAGCTTTTGCTACGTTAGCAAAGTACACTTGCCATGACACAACTCATTTTTTAGAAAAGCAAAAGCCATTGAAGGCAACATGTTATGATTTTTGCCATGGTAATAAAATAATGCAATTTGTCACAACAATAAAATTTGAGTTGCCATGGCAACATAATTTTGAGTTCCCAAAATGGCGAAAAACATAATTTGAGTTTGCCATAAATTATAATTTCTAAAATGTTGTCGCGGAAAAGGTATTAATGGTCGATGTGTGGAAAAGCATCTACACTTGCCATGGCAAAACACATATTAAGTTGCCATGGCAATTGTTAAATTGGCGTGCAAAACCAAAAAGAACCCAAAAAATGCCATGGCAAAAACAAATTAACTTTCCATGGCAAAAAACCCCCGTAAAATGCAATGATCACCTCGTTGCCATATGACTATATGACACATAGTTACTAAAAAAGCCTACATTTGCCATATAGCCATTAGAAAACAAAGTCTGAGATGGGCCATGATATTAAGACAAAATCTATAAAAAATATTGTCATGTGTGAATGAACTAACAATTTATAAAGTTGCCATGGTATGAGAATTTATAATAATCTAAGAAATTGCCATGTTGTGCTAAACACCGTGATTCGAAATTGCCATGTATTAGGACCAAAAACCTAAATTTGTGTACTACTCACATGGCAAAGTTAGTAACTACAAAAATCACAACAAAAAATTGTGTTCTACTCAGATTTTAGTGTAGCATGGCAAATTTAGGGACTATTTCATACACAACCAGTGGCAAAAATGTGTTCAAAAAAGCTCATGGTACTCAGCATCTAGCAAAAATCATCAGACATGGGTGTACTCAGCATCTAGCAAAAATCATCAGACATGGGTAAAAAATGGGGGGAATGGGACATTGTACATATGCACACACAAAACTGCAGAAGGAGAGCGGCGGCGCATCGACCTGTCGGATCCCCCTCGCCCGTGGTGTAGCTCGAGCTCGAGCACCTCCCCATCGGGCTCCCTTCTGAGGATGGACGCCGTCTGTGAGGAGCCCATCGTGTTGCCTCACCGCGGACTCATCGCCGGGCACCCCGACTCCACTCTCCGCTCGGTGCATGCTGGGAATCGTTGGAGTCATCGCTGCCTCCCCCAATTCACCGGACGGGAGTAGAGATGGCACATTGTTGCGCTGCTCCGCCGCCGCTATTCCTGCTCCTATACGCCTCAACCGCCGCCGCGACCGTCGTCGCGTGATCCCCGCGCCCGCCCTCTTCGCACAACCACACCTCTAGCCGGGCGGTGAGCTAGAGGAGGGGAGACGACCTAGATGCCCGCCGCCGCGGCGTGGGCGAGCGGGGGGCGCTCTGCCTCCGCCACGGCCGCACCTCTAGTCGGTGGGAGCGGACCAGAGTCACGTCACGCTCCGGTCAGCATCGCCTGAACGAGCTCGAGGAGGGGAGACGACTACCGCGATGGCGCCGGCGAGCGGGCGGCGCTTGGCCTCCGCCATGACTGCACCTCTACCCCGGCGAGGATCACATAGATGTATGCGGCCTCGACCCCGCCCAACGCGGCGGCGCGGGGAGCTGGCGGGTGGCGGCAGCTAGCGGCGATCCACAGAGACGTTGTGGAGAGGAACAGTGGGTGAGGGGAAGAAAAGGATAAGGCTTAGGGGGGCAGAAGGAGACGATGTCGTTTGGTCAATCGGTCGTTCGGGAGTTGAGAGGAAAATCCCGAACTACTTCTCTGCTGACTTGGCAGTGTCACCTACTCTAAGATGTGTGCAAATCATCTAACGACAGTCGAGGCGTTCGGGACCGAACGCTAAAATCCTGACGTTCGGGAGTTATAGAATCCGTTTCTTTAACACGGTACACATGCAAAGTCACCCTTACAGACACCTATGGAATACTGAGTCGGCGCAGTATCTTGAGTTTGGTGAAGTCACCATAAGAGCCAGGGACCTCTCCTCCCACTGAACAAATATCATCGGAAAGTGCATCAGCTATATATAAAATAGGTTCATTGCAAGCAACTAGAAATCTCCCCGCATTGTCCCGAGAAACCACTTAGGCCTCCAGATAAGGAATTCATATCATAAAATGCATCAACATTAATCATAGTGAATCCCTCCTTTGGTTTCTTCCAAACACTCATCTTTCTAGGACTCCCCTTACAAGATGCTTTAATATTGCTATTTGTAATCAGCTAGATCGACATGCCCACATGTGACAGAGACGACACTTGCTCACCATGGACTACCTATCTTCGGCACCACCATATATGCCATGCTGATGTAAGGACAAACTCTTTGATATTAGATGAATCATAGTTTGATGGTGCTAACTCCGGCATATAGAGTTATTCTTCGAGAACTACACTTCCAGCCTGGTCCACTTTTAAAGTCATGTTGTTCACATCAGCTACATCTAGTATGTTCCATGTCTTCCTTGCATGCACACACTCAAAGAGTGTGTGCTTTATGTCCTCGCAATGTATATTACATCAAGGGCATTGGCTAGACACCGAGATATGTATGTTAGACAACACACTGAAGCAAGGCAAGATCCCATGCAATGTTTCCATGTATTTTTTTACCTTTGCAGCAACCAAACATTTCCATATAGTTTTTCAACGGGGTTTAGCAATGATCTATTTGTTTCTTTTTCTCCAAAATGATGTAGCCATTTATCATGATATGGTGACAATAGATAAGTCATTCTCCGACAATAAAATCCCGAATCCCATGTTACCCATGATCGAGTTAATAAGATCATAAACCACACCCAAAAGACTTCTTCCTTTAGGAGTAATTAATTTCTCATTTGGACTATTCGACACCCAATCATCATCTCATATGTTGATCAGTGTTCCCTCTCCGACATGCCAAATACATAGACTATTAAAAGTTTTCACTCCAGCTAGGATACGCTGCCAAGTGAATGATGCACCACTTTTCATCTTTGTATTCAAAAGTTTTCCATCAAGATAATATTTGGTTCTCAATACTATTGCACATATGGACTCAGGGTCACAAAGAAGGCGCCATACCTACTGTGACTACATGGCAGGGTTAAATCAATGTGGGTCATGAAAACCAAGTCCTCCCATTGGCTTAGGAATACATAACTTCCACTAGGAAAACCAGTGCATCTTCTTATGGCTGACATCATCCCACCACTAGAATGCAAGATTGCATCCATGATTCATTTACGACTTTTTTTGGGAAGCTTGAATACATATATCACATATGCTGGTATGGCCTAAACCACATATTTCACTAGCACTTCTTTACCTCCTGTTGACATGATTTTTTTCTCTTTCCATTCACAAATTCTCCCTAGCACCCCCTCTATTAGATGCATAAAAATGCCACTCTCTCATCACCCACCATTGTGGGACTTTGCCCCTGGCAGGATAGGTGAGGAATCACTCTTGATCTGATCTATTGGGGCCAACAACTTCGCCAAAGCCGACTAGCATCCCTTTCCACTGCATTTGTTGAACAAAGAAGGCTTGTACACTAAAGGATCGAATTTGCTTTCCGTGGTGAACTGGTCGTCCCATACCTTCATTTTGTCCCATGTGTGTTGAACATTGTCTTCCTCTGTTCCAGCTTCATTGATGTAGGTAGGGCTAGGCGAGAAAGGGTCCCCTCTTGCCTATTAGTAAGCGGGCATTCGATTCCACTAGGGTCTTATGTGGCACCCCGGCTCAGAGAAAACCGGAACGCCCCGTATTCCAGCCCAGAGATCGAGGTTAAGTCTTCTGGAATACGACATTGCTTAGTATAGAACAAACCAGCTCTCTATTACAACACGAATATGAATACAAGGGTTCCGATATTACAATGAATGACATCGGCACGACGACACTACGCCAACCACAATTGCTCTATACAAGCAACATAACAACTCGAAGCAGCGGAACAACTACTGGCAGCGGAACAACGAACATCGATGATGGACTCCAATCCGCAGGGACTCTGGCTGGAACGTTTATCCTAGCTCGCGAACACAGGAACAACACCAAACAAGCAAGCAATCTAGGTACGACCTGCAAACTGGCATGACACGCCAGGTCAGTACATTGAATGTACTTGCAAGCTCACAATAACCAGAAGCATTCAAGACAAACAACAACATGGCAATTACAGGTTAATCAGGAATTATCAAGAGATCATCAAGATAACATGGCATGAGCAACATGAACATAATACTGCTAGAACAATATGATCATGGCATGAACAACATGAACATAATACTGCTAGAACAATATGATCTTGGCATGAACAACATGAACATAATACTGCTAGAACAATAGGAGCATGACATGAACATATAAATCTGACGATACCAGCATGCAACATGATGACACTATATGCACCATTTATTCTGCTCGGGTTACCTCGTAACCAAATGGTGATCCTTCCGGCGATCACAAGCATGATCAACACTTGGTCTCAAACAGTGATCCTTCCGGCGATCACAACCATGACCAATACCTGGCCTCAAACGATGATCCTTCTGGCGATCACAACCAACTTATCTCCTTATCGACCCATGGTTGTTATTAAGTACATTATTATTATTATTATTATTATTATTATTATTATTATTATTATTACTGTTGACTCATAGTGTGACCAACTATGAACTGGGCCCTTATACGTGGGCACGGCTATCGATAGATTTAATAAACACTCTTCAGAGGTTAGTACATTGTACCCACACCACGGAACCCATGGCCTCGCACTCCCATTCGGGTGGACCAACGACCTTCCGACAAAACCGATCTACTGCCATGACACTCTCCCGGCCACTCCGACTCACTCCCCACTGGGCTAGTCCTGGGTGGCCCCATGTCTACCAAAGACACCAACGACCACTGTTGTGGCCAAACATAAACGGTCCCAAACGGGGACCCGGATCCATAACAACAACAACGGGCACACAAGGTTATGTCTAATTACCGGGCCAAGGTACTGCACGCCCATAATCTTCCCTCGTTGGAGGCACCGGCGAGAGGCACGACAATAGACCCAGTTAGGACCTTCCCATAAAGGTAAGCGTGGTTGCACTGGCCAGTTTCATATGGTGGCACCATGACTCAGCCAACAGTTGTTCAAGTTCAATTTAATCCGATTAAACTTGAATGCAAATATGCTAAGCCATGATAAAATACATGATGCAATTACAATGCATGAGCATGATATCATGAGAGAACCACATAACTACCCACCATATCAACAATGAATCATATCCAACTAAGCATGGCATACTGACTAGCATGAACATCATAAGTACATACTTCTCCGAAACATAGCATGGCCACTAGCATCAACAATAAATATCATACAAGAACATATCTATAATGCCATCATGCAAGCATTTAACCAACTGGATGCAATGGAACATGCATACTCGGGACAGATGGCCGTCATGCACCGAAGACCATCACCAACATCAACATGTACTGCTAGCAAACATAAACATATGAAAGGAATACTAGCAACTAGCATGGCATGCTAACCAGGTGCATAACAACATAGCAAGAAAGTAAGCACTAACCAAGAATCATTACCGAACAACGATAACCATATTTTAAACAAGCAAACAATTAATAAATATTCAAGTTGAAAACCATGGCTACTGCATGACTATCATGCAAGTTGGTATTGTGGCTTGCCTGGGGTGACGGAGACTCCGGGAAGAAGTGCGGTGAAGCCGCGGAATGAAACGTCGGACAGTTCTTTCTCGGAGGGGGCTGATTAGAGGCAAGGGCAAAATGGTCATTTTCACTATGAGAACACCTAGTGAAAATGTTACCAAAAGATAGATCTCGACGAGACGAAGAAGTGAGCGCTGGTTTCACCTCGATCGAAGTTACAGTTGAAAAGTTGTGAGGTGCGGAAGAAGAAGGACCAATCTGTGAATATTTTCATCACCAACGGGTCCCTGAGTGGATAAGGCAGAGGCGCATATTAGAAAATACGCTTTCTGAGCAGAGAAACCGCATTCCTGGCCGCGGTATAAGAAAATACGTTTTCTAGGGAGGAAACGCATTTCGGCGAACGGAGGTAAAGGATACGCTTTCCCAATAGGAAAACGTACTTTGAGCAGAACAGAAACGGGAATACGCTTTCAGAATCTGAAAGCAATTCCCTGAAATGCGTCTCCACTTAACGTACCTGGGCCCGGGGTGTGTGGCTGGCACGTGGGGTCCAGCAGCCAGGGGGACGAGCCAGGTCGTCGTCTTCCTCCTCCTGCCTCCCCGATCGGAGACAGAGGAGCGAAGCAGGGGAGGTGGGCGCGGCGAGGGGCCCAGGCGGCTCCGGCTAAGTCCGGCCAGGCGGAGGCCACCGGTGGGCGCGTCTTGGCTGGCCGCGGCGGAGAGAGGCAGCAGGGACGGCGGAGATGCCTCGGGGAAGTGGCGACGGGAGGAGAACAGAGAGGAGCAGGGCGGGCGCCGGCGATGGAACGGGCTGCTCCGGCCACCTCAGGCCAAGGCGCGGGCACCGGCGGGTTCAGGGCGGAGCACCGCATCCATTCAGAGGCAAAGGAGGTGTCGGGGAGTGGTGGAGAGGTGGGGAGGCGCGGGGACCGGGGAGGCTACAGATAGCTCGGGCCGTGGAGGTACTCGGCGAAGCAGCGGCTCCGGCGAGGGGGCAAGGGGCGGGGGCGAACCGCGGGTAGGAGGGGAACGCGTAGGACGGGTCGGGAGGTGGAGAGGAGGACTAGGCTCGCCGGAAACAAGAAGACCGGCGATGGCCGAGGCGAACTCCGGCAAAAAGAGGAGGGGGCCGAGGACTCTGATGGACTAGAGAGGCGAGGGAGGAGTGAATGAGCTGTGGGAGGGGTCGAGGGTCCTATATATGCGCCCGGGGAAAGCTCTGGAGCACACAAGCGAGCTTGAGTAGTGCTCTAATGGAGGTCAGTGGCTGGGCTTCACACGGGCATGGAGCTAGCGGCTCATTTATGACGAACCACGACGAGACATCGATGCAGGGCGATGCATTCGAGCACGGGCGAGCTAAAGGACACGAATGGAGGTCGATATGAGGAGGGAGGAGACGAGAACAGTGGCCGGACCGAGCCAGAGCTTGCACCGTGCGTGACGCCAGCGTGATCACCACGGGCACTGGTGCAAAAGGCGCGTTCTGGCCAGGCCGACCATGTCCAGTAGATAGACCATCGTGCACTTAGTCAAAATGAGTAAATACATCGGTCCAGGGGCAAAGAAGAGATTTTCACTTAGCTCTAAAGTAAATCAACAGGAAGGTGCTTGTAACTTCTTGTGGTTAAACCGGCTAGGTAACGTGGTAAATAGTTTGTCTGATGATGATCACATACTAAGGTAATGTTTATCACCAAAAATCAGACAAAGGGGAGGAGTTTAGATGAGGGTTGCTGTAGAAAGTGCAAAACTGGCCAGAATTAGGGATTTGGATGATACACTCACATACATGATTTTCATGAGCTGAAATTTGGCAGAGAGGGATTGTATGATGGTATGAAGCTTCTGTAAAGATTTCATGCCATTTGGAAATACCAAAGTGGCACTTGCTTCACAAAGCTTCATTCTAGACAGAAACTTGGAAAAATTGCACAGGGCAATTGGATTAACTAATTGAGCTAAAACTTGGTGGAGGGAGTTTATATAGATAGAATCATGTCCCGGTAAAGTTTCAGCTCAATTGAATCAATATAAAATATAGTTGCTTCACAAACTGAAGATCTGACCAGAAACTAAGATTTGGGGCTGGGCTCACATAGATGAGTTAAATGAGCTCAAATTTGGTGGAGAGTCATGATTTGATCATAGGAAGTACCTTGCAAAATTGCAACTCATTTTGATATGCCTAGCTTGTACTTCCTCCACAATCACTTCCCTCAGACATGAACTTTGAAAAATTGCTCAGGAATATTTACTAGGCAAATTGAGTTGAATTTTGGCATGAGGAAATTATTTGGTAGGAAAAGATGTCCAAGAAGTTTGGGTTCAAATGGGCAAAGATAAATAGCACTTGCTTCACAATGTGCCGTTTAGGACAGAATATGAAATGATTTTATTGAGCATGATGGGAAACATGGCCAATGATATATTTTGTCATATTTGAGGAAGATATTACCCAAAAGATTTATGAGAATTATTTGGGAATTTTAGGAGTGACATAAATATAGGTTGCTTCATAACCTAGGGTTTTAAATGGTTATTCCTTTATCAGAAAAGGAATATTCCCAATAAAAATAATATTGGGTTAGGTCAAGGATGGAAATGACATGATCTTGGGATGATGATGAGGGTGACAAGCCACTATGAAACCTAGGAAGACATGATCTTCCCAAGTTTCAGAACCACATAGCCACGGAAAAGCAACTCAAAACAGGAAATCCAAGAAAATCAAAGGAAAAAAGAAAAGGGCAAAAATCCAGGTTGTTACATCTTACCAATCCTACTACTTCTCATCCCGGGGTTTCCGCAGTTGAATAAAAAAGTACAGGCCATATCGATCAAATTATTGGACACGTGTTGGATGTCACTTTTACCCCAGGCAAGTTACCTTATATTTAGTCCCAAATATTTATCCAAAAGTACTTCTGTCATAATCTCCAAAATAGTACATACGCCTTCCTTCATTTCAGCACACTTGATTTTTTTCCACACTAATAAGATGTACAAAAGACTCCCAATAGTTGTCAAGCACCCCCTTTAAGCTAGCATCATTTTCTAGGTCGGCATTCATAAGAATTAATTCGTTGGCAAATGATTGCTTACCAGGGGCAAGGTATTGGGCTCCCAAGTGGAGGAGTTGTAGCATGTAGCAAGCTTCAATTGAGAAATCAAGCTATCAATTCATGGAGGTACCGTTATCCTGCAACAGCTTAATGCTCTGCAACACAAATAAAACTTCACTTGTATCCCCAACAATGCTAACAAGGGTGGCAACCTTGGTAGTCTTGCTAGTTGCACATGATTGTTAAAAGATAACGTGGTAGATAATTTTTTTGTATTTTCTAAATAACACAAAACTTAAATAAAAGTGTGTGTAAAAGTTGTTGGAAGGTGATTCTTATGCTAAAAACTGGAGCAGGTTTCACAAAGTGGAACTCTCCAATACATAAAAGTGTGGCAAGTATTATAATCATGTGCAAAGGTACATCATGAAATATTTCATGCTCATGCCAAACATATGAATGTGTTGATTCTACATAGGCAGTGCGTCCATGATACTATTTGACCGAGATACCATCTGCATTTTATAGCTAAATAGCCGGTCCATGGATTTAGATCCATTTGCACCATCAGAACATTAAGTGTTAACATAGATAACTGGTTTTAGAAAGATGGCATATTGGTGTTTATGGGATTCCAACGAACACTCTAATAAACCTTGAAACCCTCAAGGGAAACAATTCTATACAAGCAGTTTCCACTTTCTATGACGGCCTCACTGTAACAATAGTTTATTTGCAAGATTGAACCAACTAATGCACATCTCTCACTCTCACTACTGATTACTGATCTAAACTAGCCAGGAATAAACAAGTAAACAGAGAGAAATATACATCTATAAATCAAACAAGGTGGCATTCATAAATGGGAACATAAAGGAATAATTCATCACATGATCTACATTACTGCTACAAACACATCCGATTCACCATAATCATGTAGCTCGGATCACATGGCTCTCGTACTGATCATCTAAACACGTTAAGGGGAGAGATTACAACTTGGCTACCACCATGAACCCGTAGTACATAGGGTGGACTACTCACAACTCTCCTTGGAGCATGAGGATCGAGGTTGATGATAGAGGAGATGATTCCCCCCTCCGGTAGAGTTCCGGATCTTGGCTTAAAACTAAGACCACATTGGAAGCACGACGTGCAGCGACGGAAAAATGCTTGTAATTAGGGTGAACTTTTCGAGGAATATTGTAACACCCACGATGCGGCTATATCTCCCACGTGTCGGAGCACGACTTAGAGGCATAACCGTATAGTAGGCATGTCGCAAGAGGGGTAATCTTTACACATCCCATGTACTGAATATGAAAGGGATAAAGAGTTGGCTTACAATCGCCACTTCACACAATACATGAATATATCATTACATCATCCAGATACAATCAAGGTCCGACTACAGAACCAAATAAAGAAAGACCACCCCTAATGCTAGATCCCCGATCGCCCCAACTGGGCTCCACTACTGAACAACTGGAAACGGAACAACATAACGAACACGAACTCATCGAGCTCCTCCTTGAGCTCAGTTGCGTCACCTGCACGATGTCATTGGCACCTGCAAGCTGGTTTTGGAAGTAATCTGTGAGTCACGGGGACTCAGCAATCTCACACCCTCGCGATCAAGACTATTTAAGCTTATGGGTAGGTAAAAGGTAGTGAGGTGGAGCTGCAGCAAGCACTAGCATATATGGTGGCTAACTTACGCCAATGAGAGCGAGAAGAGGAGGCAAAGCACGGTCGTGAACTAAAAGTGATCAAGAAGTGATCCTGAAACTACTTACGTTCAAGCATAACTCCAACACCGTGTTCACTTCCCGGACCCCGCCAAGAAGAGACCATCACGGCTACTGATGACCCACAAGTATAGGGGATCTATCGTAGTCCTTTCGATAAGTAAGAGTGTCGAACCCAATGAGGAGCAGAAGGAAATGATAAGCGATTTTCAGCAAGGTATTCTCTTTAAGTACTGAAATAAGTGGTAACAGATAGTTTTGTGATAAGATAAATTGTAACGAGCAACAAGTAACAAAAGTAAATAAAGTGCAGCAAGGTGGCCCAACCCTTTTGTAGCAAAGGAAAAGCCGGAACAAACTCTTATATAAGGAAAAGCGCTCCCGAGGACACATGGGAATATCGTCAAGCTAGTTTTCATCACGTTCATATGATTCACGTTCGATACTTTGATAATTTGATATGTGGGTGGACCGGTGCTTGGGTGATGTTCTTACTTGAACAAGCATCCCACTTATGATTAACCTCTATTGCAAGCATCCGTAACTACAACAAAAGTATTAAGGTAAACCTAACCATAGCATGAAACATGTGGATCCAAATCAGCCCCTTACGAAGCAACGCATAAACTAGGGTTTAAGCTTCTGTCACTCTAGCAACCCATCATCTACTTATTACTTCCCAATGCCTTCCTCTAGGCCCAAATAATGGTGAAGTGTTATGTAGTCGACGTTCACATAACACCACTAGAGGCTAGACAACATACATCTTATCAAAATATCAAACGAATACCAAATTCACATGACTACTAATAGCAAGACTTCTCCCTTGTCCTCAGGAACAAACGTAACTACTCACAAAGCATATTCATGTTCATAATCAGAGGGGTAATAATATGCATATAGGATCTGAACATATGATCTTCCACCAAATAAACCAACTAGCATCAACTACAAGGAGTAATCAACACTACTAGCAACCTACTAGCACCAATCCCGGACTTTGAGACAAGAATTGGATACAAAAGATGAACTAGGGTTTGGAGATGAGATGGTGCTGGTGAAGATGTTGATGGAGATTGCCCTCTCCCGATGAGAGGAGCGTTGGTGATGACGATGATGATGATTTTCCCCTCCCGGAGGGAAGTATCCCCGGCAGAACAGCTCTGCCGGAGCTCTAGATTGGTTCCGCCAAGGTTCCGCTTCGTGGCAGCGGAGTCTCGTCCCGAAAAGTTCCTTCTTATTTTTTTCTCATCGAAAGACTTCATATAGGATAAGATGGACGTCGGAGAGCCACCAGGGGGCCCACGAGGTAGGGGGCGCGCCCCCCACCCTCGTGAGCAGGGTGTGGGCCCCTTGGCCTTCATCTTTGGTGAGGATTTTTATTTATTTATTTTAGGATGTTCCGTGGAGTTTCAGGACTTTTGGAGTTGCGCAGAATAGGTCTCTAATATTTGCTCCTTTTCCAGCCTAGAATTCCAGCTGTCGGCATTCTCCCTCCTTATGTAAACCTTGTAAAATAAGAGAGAATAGCCATAAGTATTGTGACATAAAGTGAAATAACAGTCCATAATGCAATAAATATCGATATAAAAGCATGATGCAAAATGGACGTATCAACTCCCCCAAGCTTAGACCTCGCTTGTCCTCAAGCAAAAAGCCGATAACAATAAATATGTCCTCATGTTTAGAGGTAGAGGCGTCGATAAAAATTAAAATACGGACATGAAGGCATCATGATTATTCTCATAACATCAACATATATAGATTTTGTCATATGATTACTTATGTTCAAGTGATGATCTATTCACAATGCAAAAGTACGAATCATAAACCTTATTGGGCTCCGACAAACTATAATCTCGGTCATTGAAGCAATTGCAATTTATCATAACATCGAAAAGAGTCTATGTCAGAGCTAAAAAGCAAGTCCACATACTCAACTATCATTTAGTCCTCCATAATTGCTAACACTCATGCAATACTTGTGGTTACGGAGTTTCAATCGGACACAGATAAATATAGGGGCTTATAGTTTTGCCCCACAACCTTTTACCTCAAGGGTAATGTCAACAATAATGGTTCATGCTCCCCTACATCCAATTATATATATATATATATATATATATATATATCATGTTCTTTCCAACATGCTGAGCTTGCCAAAGGATAAAATGAAAAAGAAAAGGTGAAGATCACCATGACTCTTGCATAAGGTAGAAGATAATAATAAAGGATAGGCCCTCCGCAAAGGGAAGCAGAGGTTGCCATGCGCTTTTACGGTTGGATGCACAAATTCTCAATGCGAAAGAACGTCACTTTATATTGCCCCTTGTGATATGAACCTTTATTATGCAGTCTGTCACTTTTATTACTTCCACATCACAAGATCGTATAAAGCTTATTTCTCCCACACCAATCAATCATACATATTTAGAGCAATTTTTATTGCTTTGCACCGATGACAACTTACTTGAAGGATCTTACTCAATCCATAGGTAGATATGGTGGACTCTCATGGCAAAACTGGTTTAAGGGTATTTGGAAGCACAAGTAGTATTTCTACTTGGTGCTGAGAATTTGGCTAGCATGAGGGGGAAAGGCAAGCTCAACAAGTTAGAGGATCCATGACAACATACTTTATCTCAGATATAAGAAAGACATAACTCATTATGTTGTCTTCCTTGTCCAACATCAACTCTTTAGCATGTCATATTTTAATGAGTGCTCCCAATAATAAAAGATGTCAATGATAATATATCTATATGTGAAACCTCTCTTTCCTTATTACTTCCTATTAATTGCAACAATGACCAAGGCTATGTCTACCGACTCCCAACAACTTTTAATCATCATACTCTTTCTATGTGAAGTCATTACTCTCAATAAGATCAATATGAACTCTTTTTTTCTTTTTATTATTTTTCTCTTTTCTTTTATTCACCCAAGATCATGGCAAAATAATCAAGCCCTTGGATCAACACTAATCTTTATTATATATAGCTCTCGGACTCGATTACAAAGAGAGATCATAAAGCAAACTCAAAACTAGATCATGCCATAAACTTTATTCTACTAGATCAAGATACTACTAATAGGATCGAACTAAGAAAAACCGTAAAGACAGGAGTTGTGATTGTGATACGATACCGGGGCACCTCCCCCAAGCTTGGCAGTTGCCAAGGGGAGTGCCCATACCCATGTGATTATATCTCCTTGGTTGGTGAAGAAGGTGGATGTGTTGTTGATGATGCAGGCTTGTCATCCATCTTCCAAGGCATAGGTTCACCATCATAGAAGGATGATCGAGTCTCTGGAATCCTTGAATCTGCAGCCAAACTCATTCTTTTGAATCTATATTATACTCATAGTTTAGGTTTTGTAGGTCATAGATTTGGGCTTGGAGGTGCTCGATCTTCTCATATAGCTTGAAGATGGCCTCCTCGGTGTTCTTGGCATCCGACTTGTAGTTTTTAGTGAACTCCGCGAGCATTGTGTGGCTAGCGTTGATTCCACGCTCCACCATCCCCAGGCACTTGAAAACTTGTTGCTCCATTGCTTCGAGCCTCGTCTCCACGCTTCCGGTTCCCTTTGGTCCCTCAACATCGTGGATGTGAAACAACCCATCACGCATCTCAATGGCTTGAGGGTGTCGCAGCACCTCCGCGAGGTAAGGGTTGATGACCTTCTCGAAGAACTTATCCTTGGAAGCACTTGGGGATGTCATGATGATCTAGATCTGTCAAAAAAACAGCTCGAAACAAAGATAGGAGATTTTTGCGTGATACGGGAGTCAAAACCTTCAGGAGGTTATACAATGAATTTTTACCGACCAAAATACGTAACGTGCAAGAAAACGGAGTCCGAAAGGCACACGAGGTGCTCACGAGGTAGGGGGGTGCGCCCAGAGGGGTAGGGCGCGCTCACCACCCTCGTGGGGCCCTCGTGTCCTTCACGGACTGCTACTTATTTTTCTATTTTTCTAAATATTCCAAAACGGATAAATATTGCCTTAAAAATTGTTTTGGAGTCAGTTTACTTACCGTACCACATACCTATTCCTTTTCGGGGTCTGAAACGTTCCGAAAAGTGTCCCTTATGTATTCCTCCGGGGTTACGGTTTCAATAATATTGGTTTCAACATTTATGGGATTACCTGAGATATAATGTTTGATTCTTTGACCGTTTACCACCTTCAGATTTGTGCCCTTGAAGTTGTTGATCTTTATGGCACCGGAACAATAGACCTCTTCGATAACATAGGGGCCTTCCCATTTAGAGATAAGTTTTCCTGCAAAAAATCTTAAACGAGAGTTGTATAGCAATACATAATCACCTACATTAAACTCATGCTTTTGTATCCTTTTGTCATGCCATCTTTTAACTTTTTCTTTAAACAACTTGGCATTTTCATAAGCTTGGGTTCTCCATTCATCAAGTGAGCTAATATCAAATAACCTCTTTTCACCGGCAAGTTTGAAATCATAGTTGAGCTCTTTAATAGCCCAATACGCCTTATGTTCTAGTTCGAGAGGTAAGTGACATGCTTTTCCATAAACCATTTTGTACGGAGACATACCCATAGGATTTTTGTATGCAGTCCTATAGGCCCATAATGCATCATCAAGTTTCCTAGACCAATTCTTTCTAGACCTATTAACAGTCTTTTGCAAAATTAATTTGAGCTCTCTATTGCTCAACTCTACTTGACCACTAGACTGTGGGTGATAAGGAGATGCAATTCTATGATCAACATCATATTTAGCAAGCATTTTACGGAAAGCACCATGAATAAAGTGTGAACCACCATCAGTCATTAAGTATCTAGGGACTCCAAACCTCGGGAAAATAACTTCCTTAAGCATTTTAATAGAAGTGTTATGATCAGCACTACTAGTTGGAATAGCTTCTACCCACTTAGTAACGTAATCAACAACAACTAAAATATGAGTATATCCATTAGAGGCAGGAAAAGGTCCCATATAATCAAAGCCCCAAACATCAAACGGTTCAATAACAAGTGAATAATTCATAGGCATTTCTTGACGTCTACTAATATTACCAATTCTTTGACATTCATCACAAGACAAGACAAACTTACGGGCATCCTTGAAGAGAGTAGGCCAATAAAAACCAGATTGCAATACCTTATTGTAGCAACCAGACCTCAAACGGTCCAATCTCTGTGCTCCGGTGTCATCCCTGGATCAGTAATGCTGACACCACACAGTACTTGAAGGATTTATAACAGAGTAGCAATCACACACTTATTACATCGAGTGTCTCCAAAAGAGAACTTATTACAATAAATATGGCTTAAGGCCATCTAATAACGATAACAGCGGAAGGCTTGGAAGATAAGTGAGTCCATCAACTCCAACGGCATCACTGAGTATAGAACCACGACCTTAAACTCCTTAATCGTCGTCTGAAAAGTCTGCAACATTAACATTGCAGCCCGAAACGGGTCAGCACATGGAATATGCTGGCAATGTAACACATAGAGAGTAATGGAAAGAAACAACTATTCTATATGCATATTTGGCTGGTGGAAAGCTCTATGGTTACAGTTTTGCGTAAAGCCAATTTTTCCCTACTGCAAAGGAATAAATTTATTTAACTATCATGGTGGTTGTTAAACATTGAGAATGGTTGACAGCATTCTCAATCCCAATTAAGCATCATCATTAAACAAACCCATCAAAATTAAATTTTATAGTAACATGTTGAGATTCACATGATAATCCAGGTACTAGATACTCAAGATGTCCATAACCGGGGACACGGCTAACCATGATTAGTTTATACACTCTGCAGAGGTTTGCGCACTTTTCCCCACAAGACTCGATCGCCTCCGTTTGGTTTCTCGCACTACACGGTGTTTGAGAAACGGATGACCGAGACATAGTCTTTCAGAAGTGCTAGCACCTTACGATGGGTAGACCGTACCACCTACATCCCCT
Organism: Triticum aestivum; assembly: GCF_018294505.1. Lineage (NCBI taxonomy): Eukaryota > Viridiplantae > Streptophyta > Magnoliopsida > Poales > Poaceae > Triticum > Triticum aestivum. The sequence continues at coordinate 649,270,776 of NC_057800.1, forward strand.
ACATCTGCTAGTCTACCACTGTAAGAGTTCGCACGACTTAGTCAACTATGCTAGAGCCCATAATAGCTTGTGGCTGCACACGGAATTTTCTAGCATGAATAATCTCATGATCCCTTTGAGCCTGGGTGGTGGTCCATAAAGAAAAACAGGCAATCCTGGAATACCCAGGTACCTCAATCCACCCAGATCTATGTTTAAGTTGCCACCTTAAATAAACCATTAATTAACAATCTCACATCTGTCATGGATACACTCACCCAATCCACGTCTACTAGCATAGCATGGCATAATAAGCAAACGTAGAAGTAACTCCCAAAGTTTGATAATCAACAGGTAATAGGTACTACCTCAACTACTTCCCAAACCCACAATTTAATTAGATCCTAATCATGCAATGTGTAAGGATTGATCTAATGCAATAAAACTGGGTAGTAGGAGGTATGATCAATGTGTTACTTGCCTTGCTGATGATCCGGGAAACCTAGAGATTCGAAGTAACAAGCGGCGCACTCCGGGTACTCTATCGCAAACAAACAAGCATACAATAAGTACTCAACTAATGCATAGGTAAAATTCAAATAAGAGATCTAACCAGAAGGTTCAACTTAAGAACTCCGGTTGGCAAAAAGAAGCAAATCGAACGAAGCAACGAAAGACAAACAGGAAAAAAAACAGGCTTCGCTTACTATTCTGGATCTAAGGAAATTTTTACAGTGGCAAAAACTTGTTTGAGTTGGTTAATCGGAAAGAGGGTTTCGAGACGAAACTCCAGGCGGTTGAATCGCCTGATTCCGATAAACGAGCGAAAAGTTAGACTAAAACGAAAATCGGATCAGAAATCACGATCAGAAAAATCGCGGATTTAATCCAAGAAAAAGAAAAATGACGAACGTTCGTTAAAACAAACGAACGGACGAACGCTCGCTATTTAAATAAACCGGAAAACCGATCTATTTAAAAAAACGAAACTAAAAAAACGAACAAAACCGTCGGAAAACCAAACGGTTTCTCGGGAAAAACCGGTGACTAAAAAAAACTACCTCCGGCAACTCCGGCGACTAATCCGGCGGCGGTGGCGGCGGTCGGCGGCGGTGCGGGGCGGCGCGGCGGGGGCGGCGGCGGCGGTCGGCGGCGGCGCGGGGCGACGCGGCGAGGGGCGGCGGCGCAGGGCGGCGCGGCAAAGGCGGCAGCGGCGTGTGGCTAGGGTCTGGGGGGGGGGGTTCCGGCTGGGCCTCCCCGTCTTATAAAGCCGGACGGGCCTAGTGTCCCGGTCGGACACGGCCCGTAGGTCGGTTGCGTTTTTTTATAAATAGTTATGCTAAGAAAAAATAAAAGGACTACTAAACCGACTCCAAAAATCCCGAAATAAATTTTCCCCGGCTTCTAAAATCAAGCCGCACGGGATGAACATTTATTTGGGGCCTAAATGCAATTTTGAAAAACGCACATTTTTCCTAAATTCAAATAAAATAGCAAATGAAACCAAATAAAATCTTGTTTGATTTTTTTATTAAATCCTCAATATTTCTTTATTTTGGGAAAGTCATTTTATTCCCTCTCATATTTTTGTAATAGAAATAATTGAAGATAAAATAAATAAAATCAAAAGATCCTATTCTCACAATTTGAGACAACTCAAATATGAAAATAACGAAATCCCCAACTCTCTCCGAGGGTCCTTGAGTTGCGAAAAATTTCTAGGATCAACCAAAATGCAATAAATATGATATGCAATGATGATCTAGTGTATAACATTCCAAATTGAAAATTTGGGATGTTACACTTATGTGCAGTTCTATCTCCAGCGTGGTGTTCTCCATAAGCTTCGGAATGACACTTGCGTAGGATCTATTCCTGTTCATGCTCAGGTACACAACGTCTAATAACACCATCTACTCATTCTTTATAAAGATGTGGGTCATCCCAAAAGTAATGTCTTAAATCATAGAAAAACTTTTTCTTTTGCTGGTATGTGAAGCTAGGTGGTATAAACTTAGCAACAATATAATTAGCATAATCAGCATACCATGGAGTACTACGAGAAGTACTTATAACATTTAATTGTTCATCAGGAAAGCTATCATTAATAGGTAGTGGGTCATCAAGAATATTTTCTAACCTAGACAAGTTGTCTGCAAAGGGGTTCTCAGCTCCTTTCTATCAACAATATGCAAATCAAATTCTTGTAGCAAGAGAACCCATCTAATAAGTTTAGGTTTAGCATCTTTCTTTTCCATAAGGTATTTAATAGCAGGATGATCAGTTTGAATAGTTAGTTTAGAATCAATAATATAAGGTCTGAACTTATCACAAGCAAATACAACTGCTAAAAGCTCTTTTTCAGTAGTAGCATAATTTCTTTGAGCATTGTCTAGAGTCTTACTAGCATAATGAATAACATTTAATTTCTTATCAACTCTTTGCCCTAGAACAGCACCTACAGCATAATCACTAGCATCACACATAATTTCAAATGGTAAATTCCAATCAGGTGGCTGAACAACAGGTGCAGAGACTAATGCTTTCTTAAGTATTTCAAATGCTTCTACACAATCATCATCAAAGACAAATGGTATATCTTTTTGCAATAAATTAGTCAGAGGCCGGGAAATTTTTGAGAAGTCCTTAATGAACCTCCTGTAAAATCCGGCGTGACCAAGGAAACTTCTTATACCTTTGATGTCCTTGGGACATGGCATCTTTTCAATAGCATCGACCTTGGCTTTATCAACTTCAATACCTCCTTCAGAAAATTTATGCCCCAAGACAATACCTTCATTAACCATAAAGTGGCACTTTTCCCAATTCAAGACAAGATTAGTTTCTTCACATCTCTGCAAAACTCGATCAAGATTGCTCAAGCAATCATCAAAAGAGGAACCATAGACGGAAAAGTCGTCCATGAAAACCTCACAAATCTTTTCACAAAAGTCAGAGAATATAGCCATCATGCATCTTTGAAAGGTAGCAGGTGCATTACATAAACCAAAAGGCATATGTCTATAAGAAAAAGTACCAAAAGGACATGTACAAGTAGTCTTTGATTGATCTCTAGCCGACACAGGTATTTGAGAGAAACTAGAATAACCATCTAGAAAGCAATAGTGTGTATGTTTGCATAATCTTTCTAGCATTTGATCAATAAAAGGTAAGGGGTAATGATCTTTCTTAGTAGCTGTATTTAATTTGCGGAAATCAATTACCATCCTATAACCTGTGATAATTCTTTGTGGAATCAATTCATCTTTATCATTAGGAACAAAAGTAATGCCTCCCTTCTTAGGGACACAATGGACAGGACTTACCCACTCACTATCAGCAACGGGATAGATTATACCTGCCTCCAGAAGCTTTAGTATTTCTTTTCTTACCACTTCTTTCATTTTAGGATTCAGACATCATTGAGGATCACGAACTGGTTTGGCATCTCCTTCTAAATTTATTTTTTGTTGACATAGAGTGGGACTAATGCCCTTAAGATCATCAAGAGTATATCCAATAGCAGCATGGTGCTTCTTTAGAGTTTTCAATAATCTTTCTTCTTCATGCTCTGAAAGGTTAGCACTAATAATAACAGGATATAACTTCTTTTCATCAAGATAAGCATATTTAAGATTATCAGGCAACGGTTTAAGCTCAAACACGGGATCACCCTTGGGTGGAGGAGGATCCCCTAAAATTTCAACAGGCAAGTTGTGTTGCAGAATAGGTTCCTACTTAAAGAATACTTCATCTATTTCCCTTCTTTCATTCATGAACATATCATTCTCATGGTCTAGCAAATAGTGTTCTAAAGGATCACTAGGAGGTACGGCAATAGAAGCAAGACCAATAATTTCATCCTTACTAGGTAATTCTTCCTCACGATGTTGTTTACTAAATTTAGAGAAATTAAACTCATGAACCATATCATCCAAGCCAACAGTAACAACATTCTTTTTGCAATCTATGGTAGCATTGACAGTATTTAAGAAGGGTCTACCAAATATAATGGGACAAAAGCTATCTTGTGGGGAACCAAGAACAAGAAAATCAGCAGGATATTTAGTTTTCCCACACAAGACTTCAACATCTCTAACAATCCCCATTGGTGAAATAGTATCTCTATTAGCAAGTTTAATAGTAACATCAATTTCTTCTAACTCAACAGGCGCAATGTCATGCATAATTTCTTTGTATAAGTCAATAGGTATTGCACTAGCACTAGCACCCATATCACATAAGCCATGATAACAATGATCTCCTATTTTAACAGAAATAACAGGCACGCCTACCACATGTCTATGTTTATCTTTATCACAAGGCTTAGCAATTCTAGCAGTTTCACCTTCGAACTGAATAACATGCCCATCAATATTATCAGACAAGAGATCTCTAACAATAGCAATATTAGGTTCTACTTTAACTTGCCAAGGAGGTGTATAAGTTCTAATATTGCTTTTACGAACAACAGTTGAAGCTTTAGCATGATCCTTTATTCTAAAAGGGAAAGGTGGTTTCTCAACATAAGAAGTACGAACAATAGGATCATTATAAGTGATAGTCTTTTCTTCAACTTTAATAGGTGCAGCTACTTTTACTTCTATGGGAGGATGATATTTAAACCACTTCTCCTTAGGGAGATCAACATAAGTAGCAAAAGGTTCACAGAAAGAAGCTACTATCTCAGAGTCAAGTCCATATTTAGTGCTAAACTTACGAAAAATATCGGTGTCCATAAAAGATTTAACACAATCAAACTTAGGTGTCATACCTAACTCCTTACCTTCGTCGAGGTCCCAATCTTCAGAGTTGCATTTAATTCTATCCAATAAATTCCATCTGAATTCAATAATCTTCATCATAAAAGAGCCAGCACAAGAAGTGTCTAGCATGGTGCGATTGTTATCAGAAAGCCGAGCATATAAATTTTGAATAATCATTTCTCTTGAGAGCTCATGATTGGGGCATGAATATAACATTGTGAAAGTGCATTATATCGACTAGAGGGGGGGGGGGTGAATAGGCGATTTTTATGAAAGTCTTCAAAACGTGGAAGTTATGAAGACAAATGATAGAAATAAACCTATTACCCTGCAGCGGAAGGTAGACTACACTAGGCAAGCCATAGTCAAGTACTCAATAGAGTGAAAGCACAATGACTAATAGCAGCAATGTAGTAAGGATCAGGTAGGAAGATACTGTGAAGCCACACAGAACACGCAGTCACTCAGTGAAGACAAAAGATAGTGCGAACATACAATGACTTCACAAGGAGTAACAGTAAGTAAAGGGAAGGGAAGATGAAACCAGTGACTCGCTGAAGACAATGATTTGTTGGACCAGTTCCAGTTGCTGTGACAACTGTACGTCTGGTTAGGGCGGCTAGGTATTTAAACCTTAGGACACACAGTCCCGGACACCCAGTCCTGAACACGCAGCTCAGGACACCCAGTCCTCACCGTATTCCCCTTGAGCTAAGGTCACACAGACCTCGCCCAATCACTCTGGTAAGTCTTCAAGGTAGACTCCCAAACCTTCACAGACTTCGTTCACCGGCAATCCACAATGTCTCTTGGATGCTCAGAACGCGACGCCTAACCGGCTGGAGGATGCACAGTCCTCAAGTGTAATAAGTCTTCAGATCACACAGACAAGAAGACTTAAGTGATGCCTAATTCTCTTTGGCTCTGGGTGGTTAGGGCTTTATCCTCGCAAGGAATTCTCTCTCAAAGGCTTCGAGGTGGGTTGCTCTCAAACGACAAAAGCCGTACTCTGAATCTGAGCAGCCAACCGTTTATGGTTGTAGGGGGTGGGCTATTTATAGCCACTTGGCAACCCGACCTGATTTGTCTGAAATGACCCTGGGTCACTAAGGAACTGACACGTGTTCCAACAGTCAGATTTCAAACTAACACGACAACTTTACTTGGGCTTCAAGCAAAGCTGACTTGCCCGACTCTGGACAAGATTCGCTCTCAAAGTCATCACTCGAAGACATAGGTTTTGTTTAAGCATCACTTCAGTCATTCTGACTGGTTCTCTTAGACCCCACTTAACAGTACGGTGGTTCCTATGACTCAACACAGAAGAAAGAGAACTACGAAAGATCTAAGTCTTCGAGCTCCATAGGCTTCATGTGGTGTCTTCTCTTGTCATAGTCTTCAATGTGAGTATCTTCATATACCACCTTTGACTTCAATGTCTTCAAACATTTTTAGGGGTCATCTCTGGTAGGAAAACCGAATCAATGAGGGACTTCTACCTGTGTTATCCTGCAATTCTCACAAACACATTAGTCCCTCAACTAGGTTTGTCGTCAATGCTCCAAAACCAACTAGGGGTGGCACTAGATGCACTTACAATCTCCCCCTTTTTGGTGATTGATGACAAACTAGTTGAAGTTTTCAACGGGGAATATAATCTGTGAAATTGTAAAGGATAAGGAATTGTCTTCATAAGTTGCAAGGGCTCCCCCTGAAGATGTGCATATAAGTAATTTGCTTTTGGAATGCAAATGCACATGGCAGGTTGTACTTGTGGAGATCCACTTCAACTTATGATGACAATCCACTATGCATGTGAAAGTATATGAAGATAATGACATGCATAATGGAAAATGGACGTCTGCAGAATGATCTAAGTGCGGAATTTATCATCGCACATGCGGAATTTATCATCACAACACAAGGTGGCAAATAAGTAGCAGACGACCATCGAGTTTAAGTGTTACAACTCAAAGAACCAAATGTAGCAAAACGAGAGTTGTAAGCACGAAGCAAAATATAAAGCACCCGCCCATATGGACCCGCTTGAAGACTATCAACCTCATATGCTTCTCCCCCTTTTGTCAGTAAGGACCAAAAAGGTTTGAAGACATAGAGCATCTACTCGTTCCCATGAGGAGTAGGTGAAGCAGCAGGGTCGTTGGTTGTGTTTGGCGGTGCTGAAGAGCTTGGAGCAGAGTCGAAGCATGCTGAAGGAGGCGGCGGTGAAGTAGCATCGTCTTCATCCTCGATTACTCTGGCATTCACAGTTGCAGCAGAGGAAGAGAACTCAGAGTCTTCAAGGGATGGAGTTCGTGGCAGCACTACCCTTCGAGGAGGTGTGGAGTCAAACTTGAATCGCTCAGTGAAGCCATCCTCTTGAAGATCATCTTCAGAACACATCAGTGTTAGCCCTTTCCATGTGCGGCGAGGGGTTTCATGGGTAACAAAAGCATTCTTGGTGGCAAGATTGCGAATGCGATTAACATCCACCAAGAGGCTTTGCATCTGACGCTTCAGCCAGTCATGGTGCCTATCCTGTTTCTGATGAAGAGCCACAAGAAGCTCTCGGTCATTGAGAACACGAGTGCGCTTCTTGGGTCGTGGAGCAGTTGTACTGTCAGTGGCTTCAGTGAGAGCAGGATGCGGTGCATGTGTAGTGCCAGCCAAAGGATACACACGAGTTACGGCTTCAACGCCTTCAACGTTCTGAGTGAAACTTTGATGCTCTGCATTCTGAAGACTGAGAGGTTCCTTGGCAGGATCAGGATAGATGGCTTCAATAGACATATCCACATCAGGCAAAAAGATCCGATGGTTGCGGGCCAAGGGCTGATATGAGATAGCGGAGTGAAGTTTGATCAGCCACATCACCCAAGGGGCGTAGAACTTCAAACCAAACAGATTAGAGCCAGATGCAGCAAATTGGCGAATGAAGAAATCCTGTGTATTGAAGCATTTTCCATGAAGAATGTAGAAGACCAAAGTCTTCATTGCACCTTCCAGCTTGGCATGGGGAGAATGTCCTTTGATTGGCCAGAGAGTTCGCCTTATGATGTGATAAATGGTTCTTGGCAGATACTTAAGGTCTTCAACGAAGAACTCCGTGGGATAAGCAGCATCTTGGGGCAATGGCTTCATCATACTGAGCATCTGACTCATATTAGGTTCAGTCTTCTGAAAGATGCTCTCAATAGCTTCACTATGAAGCTGACAGCCATGCTCGTAGAGATCGCCAGGAGTGGGAAAACTAGTGAGCTCAATGATGTCAAAGGATTTGGCTTCATGATGAATGTTTCCTGTCATCCACTCCAGGACCCAAGTCTTCGGATCTCTGCTATACCCGCAGATGTGAAGTGTGGCATAGAATTGGAGCAGCAACTCTTCATTCCAATGCTCTTGGTCAGTGACGAACGGCAGCAATCCAACCTCTTTGAAGCAATCCAGAGCTTCTTCCAGACAGGGCAGACCAGCTATTGCTTCAATGTCAAGGCGCTTGTGTGGGAAGATGCGACCTTGGTTGTAAAGAACGCATGAGTAATAGCTTCGCTGCGGATAACTCCAGAACTGATCAGATGATATTCTTTCCCTGGAGTAGGGGTTCCTGGAGCTGCTGAAGAATGTGTTGTCTGCTCTGAAGCCATTGATATTGAAGGAGCCAGGTGCTGATGCAGGACCTGGGAACCTTGGCAATCTTGGGATTGGCTTCTATACCTGAGGCATGTGCTCAACATGATAGTCGAATTGGGGACCGGCAGCAGACGCGGGAACAGAAGCAGCGGGATCAGTGGCTTCGCTGACTTCTGGTGCTTTTGTTGGTGAGGGCTCCACATTTGCTTCAGCCATGACAGCGTCAGTGGCTTCAGTGGTGTTGGTGGTGGCAGCCGCAAGATTTTCAACCTGCACTTGACGAGCTAGAGGGTCGCTTATGATCACGTTCTCCTCGAGAACTGCTTCTTGGTGGGACAGGGGAGTAGCAGCTTATGGTACTTCTTCTTCATCGGCTGATGCAGCCGGAATGTCTTCAGCAATTTTAGCTTCAGACGCAGAGACTTGAGGCCTTGGACCTTTGCGAAGCCTGCACAACGCGGGCGACGCCTGTGGAGTTTGTGTTGGCTGGGCCTCAGAGTCTTCTTCCTCTTGTGGGCGATCCGCCCACGAAGCATCCTGTGCTATTGGTGTTAGTGGATGACCAATGCTGATGAGTTCACTGTGCGTGAGCACAGGCGATGATACCTGTTGGTGCTCTAGCCGAGGAAGGGCTACATCATCTTCAACATGGTCATGGTGACCAATATCCTCAGCAGCGAGGGGATCAGCTACTGGAAAGTCTTCAGCTTCATGAGCCTCTGTGAAAGCAGGCTCATGGACAGTCAGTTGACGTTCTTGTGGATCGGCGTCGGGGTGAACCATGGAAATGGGTTCAACAATCAAGGGCTCTGTGGGAGCAGCCTGTTCCTTCTTGATCATTCTTTTCTTCTTGGCGGGGGCAGTAGAAGAGGCTTCAGGATGTTTTCTCTTCCTTGCTTCAGTCTCAGCAGTCCTGTTCTTCTTCAATTCTGAAGCGGTTGACCTGGCCTTTGGCTTCGGGCCAGTCATGCTAGTTGGGAAGACAAGGGGATCTGCCTCCTGCCTTGGTGCTTCAGGTTCAGCCATAGCGGGCTTCTTCTGCTTGTTGGTAGCCATCCTGGGGTCGATGCCAGGACGCCCAAGGGCCTTGCGCTTCTCAGCCTCATTTTAGGCTTGCACACACCTATCAGCCAGGACCTTCATGCGCTCACGAGAACCCTGAGCTTCTGCATGTTTCTTTAGAAAGGCTTCCTTGAGCTCGTGCAGCATAATCTTGAAATTCTTCACGTCTTGCATGCTGAGCTTGGCCATATGCTTCTTGAACTGAGATTTCTCAAAGTCAATCTTCTGCTTCAGTTCGACAATGCGCTGGGCGATAGCTAACTCTGAAGCAATGGCGCCATGGAAGGCGACACTGAGTCCAATGGGTAGTTGGAGATCGTCGAAGCTGATGTTTGGTGTGTCAAACCATTCATCAATGAAGTTGTGAATGACTGTTACATCAAAGAGAGGCAGATCATTGAAGATTTCTGCTTCTTCTTTGCTCTTGATGAGTTGCTCAAGAGCGTCATCTGCAAGATCTTCATCACTTGACAGATCAATGGCATCATTGCGCAGAATGGCAGCAACTGTTAGCTCTTGGCCGGTGTGTGGCAGAGGCATCTTGACCTTCTGGGGCTTGGAGATGCGTGATAAATCTTCGGACTGCACACTGTCTTTAGGAGGTGTAGTTGCCAGTGGCTTCGCCCGTGAGATTTTTGGTGAAGGGGCAGGCTTTGAAGCTTTAGGCTTCTTCAACTTCTTTGGCTTCGGCGCTGCAGGTGCTTCATCTGATTCAGCGTCAGCTGCAGGCTCATTCACTGCAGTCCCTTGAACCAAGATATGGGTGATGAGGCCTTCAAGGTTTTAGAAAGGACTGACGACATTGGGTTTTGCATCTTGTGTGCCATCAGCCCTTGGAGCTGAGGGACCAGGGTTGAAGTCTAGTCCTAATGTCTTCTTGTTTTGCTTCGCTGAGTTCTGGGCAAACTGGAAGTTGTGCTTGAACAGAATGTCGTCACGACACCTTAGTAGTGACGATGGGTGTGCATCAGCAGGCTGTGGCCCACGGACCATGCAGGGATAGAAGCCTTGTTCAATGGCTTCATCTCTGGACCTGGGTTGAAGATTCTTGTATAGGATGTCTCCCCACGGTCTCTTGATGGCATTTTTCTCAGCATATTCATGGGTTACAAATCGGTATTTGAACCATTGTTCTGCTCAATATCTTCGAATCCATTGGATTCGGGTCTTGTGCTGATTGTAATCCTCTTCAGGATCTGTCTTGTACAGTTCTGAGAGGTCATCTGGCAAATCTCTAGATGTTTCTCCACGACGCTTTCTGCCACCCTTCCTTGCCGATTTCTCTGAAGCCATGAACTTTAAACTGAAAGGCTTCAACACGTTCAAAGGCTTCAAAGATTTTCGCTTGCTGGATAAACATGAACTTGCTTCGGGAGAATTTATATGATGCTGTAAGAATTCTGCAAATAAATGCAGACTATGAGAACCAAGGGATTCTCCCACGGACATGTACCTGTGACAGCATTAAGGTGTGAGGGAAGGGGAAGAGGTCATATGCATTCTCAGAAGATTTCGAATATAAATCAGTTTAGAAGACATTGACCTCATCGTGCGAAGACATTCACTCATAGATAAGGAGTTGGTTGCAGATTTGTATGAATCCAAAGATCAGTACAAGTGAGGAATCTAACTACTTTGTGAAGCATAAGTGAATATACTAGGCATGTTATGAGATGCAGTATGAGAGAGATCTAACTTGTGTGAATAGAAACTGCTTGTGGTAGAAAGTGACAAAGCCATAGGATCAACGGTGCCGTAAAAAGGAAGTTTTATTTACCACACTAAGAACTGCTAGACGGAGTGGAAGATGAGGCCGAGCAGTTCGATCTTCCGTGCCCTAACTTGGCGACGGAGGACACCTACGGCGACGGCGGAGAGGACGATGTCCGCGATCGGCGTGAAGACGGCGTCGGAGAGGTTGCGGCAGCGAAGCGCTTCGTCACCGGCGTCGTCGAGGGCTAGCGGTGGCGCTAGGGTTCGTGCGAGAGTGGAAGAAGAGATAATGACCGCCGTGAAGTGTGTATTTATAGGTACAGGGGCGGCACTGCGTTATTACACAGGTGCCCCTGGCGATTCGCATATGAGGAACACGTGGCCATCATGCAGAATTTTGGGGTTTGTTCCACGTCCCACGCACGCCTGGATTGTCGGGTGGTCATTCCTACTTCTCTGGGTTTCATGTGGAGGAATGAGCATTGAAAGTGGACTTAAGGTTTGTCTTTGTATCTTTTGCTGACAAGGACGCAGAGAAGACATTTGACAGTTTCAATAGAATGCATATGATTTGGAGAGATAGAGTTTGAGATAGATAGCATAGAGAGGTTAGGGTCCAATCACATTCACTTAGTTCAAAAGATTCAACAAGAAGACATAGCTATAAGTGAATGCTGTAGAGGACAGAACACTAGTATATATATAATCAACATAGTGAAGATAATCATGAAGACATGTTGAGATTGAAGCCGAACCAAATGTGAAGACATAGCAAGGTAACGCCATGAGTGAAACACTTCAAAATAGAACATTTGGTGGTGGCGTTACCCACCGTATAGGAAGTATTAGACCCAGACACGACGCACAATTATTGTGGTGCTCCGAAGTCAAATTCCACATTAATGTATTCACACTTAGAATGTATGTCTTCATTGATTAAAGATATACTTTACTTCGTGTGTTGCACATCTAAGTCATCAATATGCATAAGGGTTAGGATGTGTGCCTGATCACAGGACATTTGAGGATTCCAGGATATTTAGCTCACACCGTAACTTGCAAAATATCTTCTCATCCAAGGGCTTGGTGAAGATATCTGCCAATTGCTCTTCAGTGTTGACGTGTATGATATCAATATCTTCCTTCACAACATGATCTCTGAGAAAGTGATGACGAATTTCAATATGCTTTGTCTTCGAGTGCTGAACTGGGTTGTTGGCAATCTTGATGGCGCTTTCGTTGTCGCAGTAGAGTGGCACTTGCTTCAGATGAATGCCATAGTCCTTGAGTGTTTGCTTCATCCACAGAAGCTGAGCGCAGCAAGATCCAGCAGCAATGTATTCAGATTCAGCAGTGGAGAGAGATACACAGTTCTGCTTCTTTGAAGACCAACATACAAGTGATCGTCCCAGAAAGTGACATGTGCCTGATGTAGACTTGCGATCAACTTTGTCACTAGCATAATCAGCATCCGAGAATCCAACCAGATCAAACTCTGAGCCCTTTGGATACCATAATCCTAGAGTTGGGGTGTGAGCCAAATATCAAAGAATTCGCTTCACAGCTAAGTGATGCGACTCCTTTGGTGCCGCTTGGAATCGAGCACACATGCAAACACTAAGCATAATATCTGGCCTAGATGCACATAGATAAAGTAAAGAACCAATCATGGAGTAGTATACCTTTTGATCGAACTCTTTACCATTGTCGTCAGGACCCAGATGATGCTTGGCTGGCATTGGCGTCGTGAAGCCTTTGCAGTCTTGCATACCGAACTACTTCAGGCAATCTTTGAGATACTTCTCTTGAGATATGAAGATGCCGTTGCGTTGCTGTCGTATTTGAAGACCGAGAAAGAACTTCAGCTCTCCCATCATAGACATTTGATATTGCTCTTGCCTCATATATCCAAACTCTTCATTGTACTTCTGATTGGTGCAGCCGAAGATAATGTCATCCACATATATTTGGCACACAAACAGTTCACCATCATATGTCTTAGTGAAGAGAGTGGGGTCGAGAGAACCAGGTATGAAGCCTTTGCTCTTCAGGAAGTATTTGAGTGTGTCATACCAGGCCCGAGGGGCTTGTTTGAGGCCATACAATGCCTTATTGAGCTTGTATACCATGTCAGGATGTTTTGGATCTTCAAAGCCAGGAGGTTGTGCAACATACACTTCTTCTTCAATCTTGCCATTGAGGAAGGCGCTCTTCACATCCATTTGATAAAGAAGTATGTTGTGATGATTCGCATAGGCCAGCAGTATGCGTATGGCTTCAAGTCTAGCCACAGGAGCAAACGTTTCATCGAAGTCAATGCCTTCCACTTGAGTATATCCTTGAGCAACGAGACGAGCTTTGTTTCTGACAACTTGACCATGCTCATCTTGCTTGTTGTGGAATATCCATTTGGTGCCTATTATGTTGTGCTTCCGAGGATCGGGACGCTTGACCAGTTCCCATACATTATTCAGCTCAAACTGTTGAAGCTCGTCTTGCATAGCTTGAATCCATTCAGGTTCCATGAAGGCTTCTTCAACTTTCTTGGGCTCTGTTATTGAGACGAATGCAAAGTGCCCACAAAAATTTGCCAGCTGAGTCGCCCTTGAATGAGTGAGTGGACTGGGTGCATTGATTCTATCAATTATTCTTTCAATCTGCACTTCATTGGCAACCCGAGGATGTACAGGGCGAAGATTTTGCTCTTGCTGATCATTGTCGTTGTTAGAGGGAATGTATTCAGGCTGAGCATTGTCTTCATGTTGATCAGGTGCTGAGATGATAAGTTCTTCTTCAAGATGAGCTTCAAAAGGTATAATTTCTCCAGTTCCCATTAGCTTGATTGATTCACTGGATGGAACTTCATCTAGCACATTTGGCAGTTGCTCTCTTTGTGAACCGTTGGTCTCATTGAACCGCACATCCACTGTTTCAACCACTTTGTAATGAAAGAGATTGAAGACTCTGTAGGAGTGCGAATCCTTTCCATATCCAAGCATAAAACCCTCATGTGCTTTTGGTGCAAACTTTGAGGTGTGATGTGGGTCCTTGATCCAGCACCTGGCGCCAAATACTCTGAAGTAACTGACATTTGTCTTCTTGCTAGTAAGGAGCTCATAAGATGTCTTGTTCAGAAGCTTGTGAAGATAAACACGATTGATTGTATGGCATGCAGTATCAATGGCTTCAGGCCAGAATTTTCTTGGAGTCTTGTATTCATCTAGCATTTTTCTGGCCATCTCAATGAGTGTTCTGTTCTTGCGTTCGACGACCCCATTCTGCTGTGGCGTGTACGGGGCTGAGAATTCATGTGTGATGCCCAAGGTATCAAGATATGTATCAAGGCCAGTGTTCTTGAATTCAGTGCCATTATCACTTCTGATATGCTTTATCTTGGCACCATAGTTGTTCATTGCTCGATTGGCGAAGCGTCTGAAGACATCCTGCACTTCAGTCTTGTAAAGGATTATGTGCACCCAAGTATATCTAGAATAATCATCAACAATGACAATGCCATAGAGACAAGTAGTAGTAGTAAGAGTTGAGTAATAAGTGGGACCGAAAAGATCCATGTGAAGCAGTTCGAAGGGTCGAGTAGTGGTCATGATTGTCTTCGAGGGATGTTTGGCCCTCGTCATCTTTCCTGCCTCACAGGCACCGCATAAGTGATCTTTCTTGAACTTGACGCCCTCGATGCCTATGACATGCTTCTTCTTTGCCAGGGTGTGGAGGTTCCTCATGCCAGCATGCCCAAGCCTCCGATGCCAGAGCCAGCATTCTGAAGCTTTTGCTAGAAGACATACGGCAAGCTGTGGTCCTGTTGAGAAATCTACCACGTACAAATCATCTTTTCGATACCCTTCAAATACTAGAGACTTGTCAGATTCCATTAGAACAAGGCAACGATATTTTCCAAATATTACGATCATGTTTAAATCGCAAAGCATTGAGACAGACATTAAGTTGAAGCCAAGGGATTCAACAAGCATGACTTTATCCATGTGTTGATCCCTTGAGATTGCAACTCTACCTAGACCCAATACCTTACTTTTACCAGTGTCAGCAAATGTGATGTGGCTCTTGTCGGATGGACGTAAGGTTGAGTCCATAAGAAGGCTTCTTTTGCCAGTCATGTGATTTGTACACCCACTATCAATAATCCATTCTGAAGACGCTGGTGTCGTACCCTACAGTGCAGTTAGGGGGATAGGCTTCACGAAGAGCATTGTGAAGGAAAAACATTTGACGAACTAGTGGGTTTTGAAAGCTTAGATCCAGATTAGGACTAATAGGGAGAGTAGCAAGCGATTCAGGAAAGAAGTAGATAGTAAGACCATTCGGGCATTTGATCTTGCGCCCTACAAGATGTTTAAGGTCCCCAGCAATAGCGTCAGACGATTTTGGTTTTCTGCTGGAGACCTTTCCCTGCAAAAGAGAGTTAAGCTTTCTTAGCCACCCACATCTTCAAGGGTGGCTTAGAAGCAATAAGTCTAAGTGCAACATCTGAGAACTTTGGCTTTGGATCCCTAGCAAACAGTCTTGCGGGCGGACAATAGTACTCATAAGAATAAGCAGAATAGTTCTTGGTCTTATGAACATGGCGGTTTGATGAACCGCTCTCATATTCATATGCCTGAGTATGGTTTCCCTGCAAAAAATTTGCGTTAGTGCGACTCAGGTGAGTCCTCTGTCTGTATGAAGCCTTTGGACCGTATGAAGCCTTTGGTCTGAGGTTTTTCTTCTTCACGTGAGGTTTCATGATGACATTCACAGGAAGATTCTCCAGACACCTTTTCGGAACCCAGATCTTCTTCATAGGCGGTCCATTCCTGCAGTTAGTACCAATGTACCTGGCAAACACTTCACCGTTCTGATTCTTAAACAGTTTATAGTTTGCATCAAAGGATTCATCAATGACAACGGGGTTAGCACAAGTGAACCCAGATAGAGTGGATGGATCTGCTGAAAATTCCTTTGCAGCAACCCATGTGGTTTTGGGGTACTGCTCAGGTTTCCAGTAAGAGCCATCAGCATTCATTTTCCTTACGAACCCAACACCCTCTTTCCTCTGGTTTCGGTTCAAAAATCTGCTTTTTGAGGACATCACATAGTGTCTGATGCCCTTTAAGACTTTTGTACATCCCTGTTTCAAGCAATGTCTTCAACCTAGCATTCTCATCAGCAATAGCAGTGGAATCCTCAGCAGAGGGGTTAGTTCCCACATCAACAGTTGAAGATATTGCAACAGTAATAGAAGTAGAACATTCAGCAATAGTAGTAGCATTATCACGCTCAATGCATTTAAGACATGGTGGTTCAAATCCTTCCTGAGCGGAGCTGATCTGTTCGGCGCGAAGTGACTCGTTTTCCTTTTGAAGATCTTCATGAGCCGCTCTCAATTTCTCAAGATCTTGCTTCTTTTGAAGATAATCATAGGAAAGCTTTTCATGAGTTGTTGAGAGAGTTTCATGACGACTTTCAAGTTCCTCATACTTAACGTGAAGATTTTTTATGTCTTCAATTAAGGATTCAGATCGAGTCATTTCAGCACCTAACAGATCATCGCTTCTGTCTAATAGTTTTTGAATATGTTCCATAGCTTTCTGTTGTTCAGTTGCAATTTTAGCAAGTGTTTTGTAGCTGGGTTTTGAACCACAATCAGAGTCATCGTCACTAGATGTTTGATAGTGAGTAGTGCGCGTGTTTACCTTGGCACCGCGTGCCATAAAGCAGTAGGTAGAAGCGGAGTAGTCCTTGTCATTTGCATCGGTGTCGGTGATGAAGTCATTGTCTTCAGTGTTGAAGATGGACTTGGCAACGTATGTTGTAGCCAGACTTGCGACGCCTGAATCAGACTCCTCCTCAGACTCCACCTCCGCCTCCTCAGAAGCGGACTCCTCCTCTGAATCCATTTCCTTGCCAACAAACGCACGTGCCTTGCCAGATGAGCTCTTCTTGTGTGATGAAGACTTTGAGGAAGACTTGGAAGAAGACTTTGAGTATTTCTTCTTCTTCTTGTCGTCAGAGTCATATTCCTTGCTCTTCTTCTTCTTCTTCTTCTTCTTCTTCTTCTTTTTGTTCTCATTGTCCCACTGTGGACACTCAGAGATGAAGTGGCTAGGTTTCTTGCACTTGTGACATGTTTTCTTCTTGTAGTCATGAGCAGAAGCTTCATCATTCCTTGAGCTTGATCGGGAAGACTTTCTGAAGCCTTTCTTCTTGGTGAATTTTTGGAACTTCTTGACAAGCATAGCAAGTTGCCTTCCAATGTCTTCAGGATCATCAGAACTGCTGTCAGATTCTTCTTCAGATGAGGAGACATCTTTTGCCTTCAAGGCACGAGTTCGCCCATAGTTTGGACCGTAGATATCTCTTTTCTCAGAAAGCTGAAACTCATGTGTGTTGAGCCTCTCAAGTATGTCAGACGGCTCGAGTGTCTTGAAATCAGGACGTTCTTGAATCATCAGGGCTAGGGTGTCAAACGAACTGTTAAGTGATCTCAGTAATGTCTTGACGACTTCCTGCTTGGTGATCTCAGTAGCGCCGAGGGCTTGAAGCTCATTTGTGATGTCAGTAAGTCGGTCAAATGTGAGCTGGACATTCTCATTGTCATTTCGCTTAAAGCGGTTGAAGAGGTTGCGAAGGACACTGATTCTCTGATCTCTCTGGGTTGAGACGCCTTCATTGACCTTGGAGAGCCAGTCCTAGACCAGCTTAGATGTTTCCAAAGCACTCACACGGCCATACTGTCCTTTGGTCAGATGACCACAGATGATATTCTTGGCAGTAGAGTCCAGTTGAACGAACTTCTTGACATCAGCAGCAGTGACACCTTCTCCAGACTTGGGAACGCCGTTCTTGACGACATACCATAGGTCGACGTCAATGGCTTCAAGATGCATGCGCATCTTATTCTTCCAGTAGGGATATTCAGTTCCATCGAAGACGGGGCACGCAGCGGAGACTTTAATTATCCCTGCAGTCGACATAGCTAAAACTCCAGGTGGTTAAACCGAATCACACAGAACAAGGGAGCACCTTGCTCTGATACCAATTGAAAGTGCGTTATATCGACTAGAGGGGGGGGGGTGAATAGGTGATTTTTATGAAAGTCTTCAAAACGTGGAAGTTATGAAGAGAAACGATAGAAATAAACCTATTACCCTGCAGCGGAAGGTAGACTACACTAGGCAAGCCATAGTCAAGTATTCAATAGAGTGAAAGCACAATGACTAATAGCAGCAATGTAGTAAGGATCAGGTAGGAAGATATTGTGAAGCCACACAGAACACGCAGTCACTCAGTGAAGACAAAAGATAGTGCGAACATACAATGACTTCACAAGGAGTAACAGTAAGTAAAGGGAAGGGAAGATGAAACCAGTGACTCGCTGAAGACAATGATTTGTTGGACTAGTTCTAGTTGCTGTGACAACTGTACGTCTGGTTAGGGCGGCTAGGTATTTAAACCTTAGGACACACAGTCCCGGACACCCAGTCCTGAACACGCAGCTCAGGACACTCAGTCCTCATCGTATTCCCCTTGAGCTAAGGTCACACAGACCTCGCCCAATCACTCTGGTAAGTCTTCAAGGTAGACTCCCAAACCTTCACAGACTTCGTTCACCGGCAATCCACAATGTCTCTTGGATGCTCAGAATGTGACGCCTAACCGGCTGGAGGATGCACAGTCCTCAAGTGTAATAAGTCTTCAGATCACACAGACAAGAAGACTTAAGTGATGCCTAATTCTCTTTGGCTCTGGGTGGTTAGGCTTTATCCTCGCAAGGAATTCTCTCTCAAAGGCTTCGAGGTGGGTTGCTCTCAAACGACAAAAGCCGTACTCTGAATCTGAGCAGCCAACCATTTATGTTTGTAGGGGGTGGGCTATTTATAGCCACTTGGCAACCCGACCTGATTTGTACGAAATGACCCTGGGTCACTAAGGAATTGACATGTGTTCCAACGGTCAGATTTCAAACTCACACGGCAACTTTACTTGGGCTTCAAGCAAAGCTGACTTGCCCGACTCTGGACAAGATTCGCTCTCAAAGTCTTCACTCAAAGACATAGGTTTTGTTTAAGCATCACTTCAGTCATTCTGACTGGTTCTCTTGGACCCCACTTAACAGTACGATGGTTCCTATGACTCAACACAGAAGAAAGAGAACTACGAAAGATCTAAGTCTTCGAGCTCCATAGGCTTCATGTGGTGTCTTCTCTTGTCATAGTCTTGAATGTGAGTATCTTCATATACCACCTTTGACTTCAATGTCTTCATACATTTTTAGGGGTCATCTCTGGTAGGAAAACCGAATCAATGAGGGACTTCTACCTGTGTTATCCTGCAATTCTCACAAACACATTACTCCCTCAACTAGGTTTGTCGTCAATACTCCAAAACCAACTAGGGGTGGCACTAGATGCACTTACACATTGATTTAAGCCTCCTCCAATCTTGAGCGATGCTTTCTCCTTCGCGAGGCCAGAAATTATATATATCATTGCGATCACGATGAACAAGATGCATAGGGTAATACTTTTGATGAAATTCCAACTTCAATCTTTTATAGTCCCATGATCTCATATCATCACATAGCCTATACCATATCAATGCGTCTCCCTTCAAAGATAAAGGGAATACCTTCTTCTTAGCAACATCATCGGGTATACCTGTAAGCTTAAATATTCCACAAACTTCATCCACATATATTAAGTGCTCATCAGGATGCTTTGTTCCATCTCCTGTAAAAGGGTTAGCTAGCAGTTTTTCCATCATACCCGAAGGAAATTCAAAAGGAGTTTCATTTTCAATAGGTTCAGTAGGTTGAGGAGCAACTCTTTGCTCTACTGGACGGGGTGAAGATACCCCGAACAAGCCCCTCAGAGAATTACTTTCCATAGTAACAAGTGACAGTAAATTTCAGCACACTATATAAGTTTTTCCTTACCAAATCCCACCTACCAAAGGCGCTACACTCCCCGGCAACGGCGCCAGAAAAGAGTCTTGATGACTGAGGGAGTCCTGGATTAGGGGGTGTCCGGATAGCCGGACTATAACCTTTGGCCGGACTCTCGGACTATGAAGATACAAGATTGAAGACTTCGTCCCGTGTCCGGATGGGACTTTCCTTGGCGTGGAAGGCAAGCTTGGCAATACAGACATGTAGATCTCCTCCCATTGTAACCGACTCTGTGTAACCCTAGACCTCTCCGGTGTCTATATAAACTGGAGGGTTTTAGTCCATAGGACGAAGAGGCAGTCATACCATAGGCTAGCTTCTAGGGTTTAGCCTCTCTGATCTCGTGGTAGATCTACTCTTGTACTACCCATATCATCAATATTAATCAAGCAGGACGTAGGGTTTTACCTCCATCAAGAGGGCCCGAACCTGGGTAAAACATTGTGTCCCCTGCCTCCTGTTACCATCTGGCCTAGACGCATAGTTCGGGACCCCCTACCCGAGATCCGCCGGTTTTGACACCGACATTGGTGCTTTCATTGAGAGTTCCGCTGTGCCGTCGCCATCAGGAAGGATGCCTCATCCCATCTTTAAAGACGGCACTGTTGCTAAGGGAGCTTTGGCTGTCGGCCAAACTCTCCGGCTAGGTGGTTTTCTTATGACCGCCTGTTCGGCCGCTGCGCCGACGATGACTTCTCGGGTCATCAAAAGCAATCTTCACGTCAACTCGGAACTCACCGAGCATTTGGATCCAATGGAGCTCTCTTCCCTAAACGAGCTCTTGGATCGCATCGCCGCCCTGGGAGTCGCTATAGACTATGATCAGATTGGGCCTAAACCCGATCTGAGAGAGATCAACTCTCCCCAGGTCACCCATCACGTTGAAGTGGTGGAGGAACAATGCGGCGACCCTTCATCTATCTTAAGGACTAGCTATGTCTGGATTCCAGATCCCTCCAAGCCGGATACCCGCGGAGGGAAGGACGTCACTCAAGACCTGAACCTAGAGTCAGGCAACGGGCTAGATTCAGTGGAAAACATCCAAGAATCCAAACTTCCGAGTTCAAAAACTCCTTGGCCCCTGAGTCTCAGATTGGGTGAGGTTTTGGATTAAATTCCACCCACCCACCCAAACATAAGCGATCTATCCCAAATTAGGCAAGAGCCCGAAGAAACAGTACACCATTACTGGGCCAGATTCCTCCTGGCCATGAACAGGATAAAGGACTACCGCAAGGAAGACACAATTTCATTCTTCTGCAATAATTGCACTGAAAGTGTGTTATATCGACTAGAGGGGGGGTGAATAGGCGATTTTTATGAAAGTCTTCAAAACGTGGAAGTTATGAAGACAAACGGTAGAAATAAACCTATTACCCTGCAGCGGAAGGTAGACTACACTAGGCAAGCCATAGTCAAGTATTCAATAGAGTGAAAGCACAATGACTAATAGCAGCAATGTAGTAAGGATCAGGTAGGAAGATATTGTGAAGCCACACAGAACACGCAGTCACTCAGTGAAGACAAAAGATAGTGCGAACATACAATGACTTCACAAGGAGTAACAGTAAGTAAAGGGAAGGGAAGATGAAACCAGTGACTCGCTGAAGACAATGATTTGTTGTACCAGTTCCAGTTGCTGTGACAACTGTACGTCTGGTTAGGGCGGCTAGGTATTTAAACCTTAGAACACACAGTCCCGGACACCCAGTCCTGAACACGCAGCTCAGGACACCCAGTCCTTACCGTATTCCCCTTGAGCTAAGGTCACACAGACCTTGCCCAATCACTCTGGTAAGCCTTCAGGGTAGACTCCCAAACCTTCACAGACTTTGTTCACCGGCAATCCACAATGTCTCTTGGATGCTCAGAACGCGACGCCTAACCGGCTGGAGGATGCACAGTCCTCAAGTGTAATAAGTCTTCAGATCACACAGACAAGAAGACTTAAGTGATGCCTAATTCTCTTTGGCTCTGGGTGGTTAGGGCTTTATCCTCGCAAGGAATTCTCTCTCAAGGGCTTCAAGGTGGGTTGCTCTCAAACGACAAAAGCCGTACTCTGAATCTGAGCAGCCAACCGTTTATGGTTGTAGGGGGTGGGCTATTTATAGCCACTTGGCAACCCGACCTGATTTGTCCGAAATGACACTGGGTCACTAAGGAACTGACACGTGTTCCAACGGTCAGATTTCAAACTCACATGGCAACTTTACTTGGGCTACAAGCAAAGCTGACTTGCCCGACTCTGGAAAAGATTCGCTCTCAAAGTCTTCACTTGAATACATAGGTTTTGTTTAAGCATCACTTCAGTCATTCTGACTGGTTCTCTTGGACCCCACTTAACAGTACGGTGGTTCCTATGACTCAACACAGAAGAAAGAGAAGTACAAAAGATCTAAGTCTTCGAGCTCCATAGGCTTCATGTGGTGTCTTCTCTTGTCATAGTCTTCAATGTGAATATCTTCATATACCACCTTTGACTTCAATGTCTTCATACATTTTTAGGGGTCAGCTCTGGTAGGAAAACCGAATCAATGAGGGACTTCTACCTGTGTTATCCTGCAATTCTCACAAACACATTAGTCCCTCAACTAGGTTTGTCGTCAATACTCCAAAACCAACTAGGGGTGGCACTAGATGCACTTACAATCTCCCCATTTTTGGTGATTGATGACAAACTAGTTGAAGTTTTCAACGGGGAATATAATCTATGAAATTGTAAAGGATAAGGAATTGTCTTCATAAGTTGCAAGGGCTCCCCCTGAAGATGTGCATATAAGTAATTTGCTTTTGGAATGCAAATGCACATGGCAGGTTGTACTTGTGGAGATCCACTTCAACTTATGATGACAATCCACTATGCATGTGAAAGTATATGAAGATAATGACATGCATAATGGAAAATGGACGTCTGTAGAATGATCTAAGTGCGGAATTTATCGTCGCACATGCGGAATTTATCATCGCAACATAAGGTGGCAGATAAGTAGCAGACGACCATCGAGTTTAAGTGTTACAACTCAAAGAACCAAATGTAGCAAAACGAGAGTTGTAAGCACGAAGCAAAATATAAAGTACCCGCCCATATGGACCCGCTTGAAGACTATCAACCTCATATGCTTCTTCCCCTTTTGTCAGTAAGGACCAAAAAGGTTTGAAGACATAGAGCATGTACTCGTTCCCATGGGGAGTATGTGAAGTAGCAGGGTCGTTGGTGGTGTTTGGCGGTGCTGAAGAGCTTGGAGCAGAGTCGAAGCATGCTGAAGGAGGTGGCGGTGAAGTAGCATCGTCTTCATCCTCGATCACTCTGGCATTCACAGTTGTAGCAGAGGAAGAGAACTCAGAGTCTTCAAGGGATGGAGTTCATCGCAGCACTGCCCTTCGAGGAGGTGTGGAGTCAAACTTGAAGCGCTCAGTGAAGCCATCCTCTTGAAGATCATCTTCAGAACACATCAGCGTTAGCCCTTTCCATGTGCGGCGAGAGGTTTCATGGGCAACAAAAGCATTCTTGGTGGCAAGATTGCGAATGCGATTAACATCCACCAAGAGGCTTTGCATCTGACGCTTCAGCCAGTCATGATGCCTATCCTATTTCTGATGAAGAGCCACAAGAAGCTCTCGGTCATTGAGAACACGAGTGCGCTTCTTGGGTCATGGAGCAGTTGTACTGCCAGTGGCTTTAGTGAGAGCAGGATGCGGTGCACGTGTAGTGCCAGCC
Organism: Triticum aestivum; assembly: GCF_018294505.1. Classification (NCBI taxonomy): domain Eukaryota; kingdom Viridiplantae; phylum Streptophyta; class Magnoliopsida; order Poales; family Poaceae; genus Triticum; species Triticum aestivum. The sequence continues at coordinate 649,294,606 of NC_057800.1, forward strand.
AAAGGATACACACAAGCGACTGCTTCAACTCCTTCAATGTTCTGAGAAAAACTCTTATGCTCTGCATTCTGAAGACTTAGAGGTTCCTTGGCAGGCTCAGGATAGATGGCTTCAATAGACATATCCACATCAGGCAAAAAGATCCGATGGTTGCGGGCCGAGGGCTGATATGAGATAGCGGAGTGAAGTTTGATCAGCCGCATCACCCAAGGGGCGTAGAACTTCAAACCAAACAGATCAGAGCCAGATGCAGCAAGTTGGCGAATGAAGAAATCCTGTGTATTGAAGCATTTTCCATGAAGAATGTAGAAGACCAAAGTCTTCATTGCACCTTCCAGCTTGGCATGGGGAGAATGTCCTTTGATTGGCCAGAGAGTTCGCCTTATGATGTGATAAATGGTTCTTGGCAGATACTCAAGGTCTTCAACAAAGAACTCCGTGGGATAAGCAGCATCTTGGGGCAATGGCTTCATCATACTGAGCATCTGACTCATATTAGGTTCAGTCTTCTGAAAGATGCTCTCAATAGCTTCACTATGAAGCTGACAGCCATGCTCGTAGAGATCGCCAGGAGTGGGAAAACCAGTGAGCTCAATGATGTTAAAGGCTTTGGCTTCGTGATGAACGTTTCCTGTCATCCACTCCAGGACCCAAGTCTTCGGATCTCTGCTATACCCGCGGATGTGAAGTGTGGCATATAATTGGAGCAGCAACTCTTCATTCCAATGCTCTTGGTCAGTGACAAACAGCAGCAGTCCAACCTCTTTGAAGCAATCCAGAGCTTCTTCCAGATAGGGCAGACCAGCTATTGCTTCAATGTCAAGGCGCTTGTGTGGGAAGATGCGACCTTGGTTGTAAAGAACGCATGAGTAATAGCTTCTCTACGGATAACTCCAGAACCGATCAGATGATATTCTTTCCCTGGAGTAGGGGTTCCTGGAGCTGTTGAAGAATGTGTTGTCTGCTCTGAAGCCATTGATATTGAAGGAGCCAGGTGCTAATGCAGGACTTGGGAACCTTGGCAATCTTGGGATTGGCTTCTGTACCTGAGGTCTGTGCTCAACATGATAGTCGAACTGGGGACCGGCAGTAGACGCAGGAACAGAAGCGGCAGGATCGGTGGCTTCACTGTCTTCTGGTGCTTTTGTTGGTGAGGGTTCCACATTAGCTTCAGCCATGACAGCGTTAGTGGCTTCAGTAGTGTTGGTGGTGGCAGCCTCAAGATATTCATGGACATCTTCTTGGTGGGACAGGGGAGTAGCAGCTTGTGGGACTTCTTCTTCATCGGCTGATGCAGCCGGAATGTCTTCAGCATATTCAGCTTCAGACACAGAGACTGGAGGCCTTGGTCCTTTGCGAAGCCTGCGCAACGCAGGCGACGCCTGTGTAGTTGGAGTTGGCTGGGCCTCAAAGTCTTCTTCCTCTTGTGGGCGATCAGCCCATGAAGCATCCTGAGTGATTGGTGTTAGAGGACGACCAATGCTGAGGAGTTCGCTGTGCTCGAGCTGAGGAAGGACTACACCATCTTCTACATGGTCATGGTGACCAATGTCTTCAGCAGCGATGGTATCAGCTGCTGGAAAGTCTTCAGCTTCATGAGCCTCTGTGAAAGCAGGCTCATGGACAGTCAGTTGACGTTCTTGTGGATCAGCGTCGGGGTGAACCATGGAAATGGGTTCAACAATTAAGGGCTCTGTGTGAGCAGCCCGTTCCTTCTTGGTCTTTCTTTTCTTCTTGGTGGGGGCAGTAGCAGAGGCTTCAGGATGTTTTCTCTTCCTTGCTTCAGCCTCAGCAGTCCTGGTCTTCTTCAGTTCTGAAGCGGTTGACCTGGCCTTTGGCTTCGAGCCAGTCATTCTAGTTGGGAAGACAATGGGATCTGCTTCCTGCCTTGGTGCGTCAGGTTCAGCCGTAGCGGGCTTCTTCATCTTCTTTGCGGCCATCTTGGGGTCGATGCCAGGACGCCCAAGGGCCTTGCGCTTCTCAGCCACATTGTAGGCTTGCACACATCTGTCAGCCAGAACCTTCATGCGCTCACGCGAACCCTGAGCTTCTGCACGTTTCTTGAGAAAGGCTTCCTTGAGCTCGTGCAGCATAATCTTGAAGTTCTTCACTTCTTGCACGCTGAGCTTGGCCATATGCTTCTTGAACTGTGCCTTTTCAAAGTCAATCTTCTGCTTCAGTTTAATAATGCGCTGGGCAATAGCTAGTTCTGAAGCAATGGCGCCATGGAAGACGACACTGAGGCCAATGGGTAGTTGCAGATCTTCGAAGCTGATGTTTGGCGTGTCAAACCACTCATCAATGAAGTTGTGGATGATTGTTACATCAAAGAGAGGCATATCATTGAAGATTTCTGCTTCTTCTTTGCTCTTGATGAGTTGCTCAAGAGCGTCATCTGCAAGATCTTCATCACTTGACAAATCAATGGCATCATTGCGCAGAATGGCAGCAGCTGTTAGCTCTTGGCCGGTGTGTGGCAGAGGCATCTTGACCTTCTGGGGCTTGGAGATGCGTGATAAATCTTCGGATTGCACACTGTCTTCAGGAGGTGCAGTTGCCAGTGGCTTCGCCCGTGAGATTTTTGGTGAAGGGGCAGGCTTTGAAGCTTTAGGCTTCTTCAACTTCTTTGGCTTCGGTGCTGCAGGCGCTTCATCTGATTCAGCGTCAGCTGCAGGCTCATTCACTTCAGTCCCTTGAACCAAGATATGGGTGATGAGGCCTTCAAGGTTGTAGAAAGGACCAATGACATTGGGTTCTGCATCTCGTGTGCCATCAGCCCTTGGAGCTGAGGGACCAGGGTTGAAGTCTAGTCCCAATGTCTTCTTGTTTTGCTTCGCTGAGCTCTGGGCAAACTAGAAGTTGCACTTGAACAGAATGTCGCCACGACACCATAGTAGTGACGATGGGTGTGCATCAACAGGCTGTGGCCCACGGACCATGCAGGGACAGAAGCCTTGTTCAATGGCTTCATCTCTGGACCTGGGTTGAAGATTCTTGTATAGGATGTCTCCCCACGGTCTCTTGATGGCATTTTTCTCAGCATATTCCTGGGTTACAAATCGGTATTTGAACCATTGTTCTGCCCGATATCTTCGAATCCATTGGATTCGGGTCTTGCGCTGATTGTAATCCTCTTCAGGATCTGTCTTGTACAATTCTGAGAGGTCATCTAGCAGATCTCTAGATGTTTCTCCACGACGCTTTCTGCCACCCTTCCTTGCCGATTTCTCTGAAGCCATGAACTTTAAACTGAAAGGCTTCAACACGTTCAAAGGCTTCAAAGCTTTTTGCTTGCTGGACAAACAGGGACTTGCTTCGGGAGAATTTATATGATGCTGTAAGAATTCTGCAAATGAATGCAGACTATGAGAAACAAGGGATTCTCCCACGGACATGTACCTATGACAGCAGTAAGGTGCGAGGGAAGGAGAAGAGGTCATATGCATTCTCAGAAGATTTTGAATATAAATCAGATTAGAAGACATTGACCTCATCGTGCGAAGACATTCACTCATAGATAAGGAGTTGGTTCCAGATTTGTATGAATCCAGAGATCAGTACAAGTGAGGAATCTAACTACTTTGTGAAGCATAAGTGAATATACTAGGCATGTTATGAGATGCAGTATGAGAGAGATCTAACTTGTGTGAATAGAAGCTGCTTGTGGTAGAAAGTGACAAAGCCATAGGATCAACAGTGCCGTAAAAAGGAAGTTTTATTTACCACACTAAGAACTGCTAGACGAAGTGGAAGATGAGGCCGAGCAGTTCGATCTTCCATGCCCTAACTTGGCGACGGAGGACACCTACGGCGAGGGCGGAGAGGACGATGTCCGCGGTCGGCGTGAAGACGGCGTCGGAGAGGTTGCGGCAGCGAAGTGCTTCGTCGCTGGCGTCGTCGAGGGCTAGCGGTGGCGCTAGGGTTCGTGCGAGAGTGGAAGAAGAGATAATGACTGCCGTGAAGTGTGTATTTATAGGTACAGGGGCGGAACTGTGTTATTACACAGATGCCCCTGGCGATTCGCATCTGAGGAACATGTGGCCATTATGCGGAATTTTGGGGTTTGTTCCACGTCCCATGCACGCCTGGATTGTCGGGTGGTCATTCCCACTTCTCCGGGTTTCATGTGGAGGAATGAGCATTGAAAGTGGACTTAAGGTTTGTCTCTGTATCTTCTGCTGACAAGGACACATAGAAGACATTCGACAGTTTCAATAGAATGCATATGATTTGGAGAGATAGAGTTTGAGATAGATAGCATAGAGAGGTTAGGGTCCGATCACATTCACTTAGTTCAAAAGATTCAACAAGAAGACATAGCTATAAGTGAATGCTGTAGAGGACAGAACACTAGTGTATATATATATATAATCAACATAGTGAAGATAATCATGAAGACATGTTGAGAATGAAGCCAAACCAAATGTTAAGACATGGCAAGGTAATGACATGAGTGAAACACTTCAAAATAGAACATTTGGTGGTGGCGTTACCCACCGTATAGGAAGTATTAGACCCAGACACGGCGCATAATTATCGTGGCGCTCCGAAGTCAAATTCCACATTAATGTATTCACACTTAGAATGTATGTCTTCATTGATTGAAGGTCTACTTTACTTCGTGTGTTGCACATCTAAGTCATCAATATGCATAAGGGTTAGGATGTGTGCCTGATCACAGGACATTTGAGGATTCCAGGATATTTAGCTCACACCGTAACTTGCAAAATCTCTTCTCATCCAAGGGCTTGGTGAAGATATCTGCCAATTGCTCTTCAGTGTTGACGTGTATGATATCAATATCTTCCTTCACAACATGATCTCTGAGAAAGTGATGACGAATTTCAATGTGCTTTGTCTTCGAGTGCTGACCTAGGTTGTTGGCAATCTTGATGGTGCTTTCATTGTCGCAGTAGAGTGGCACTTGCTTCAGTTTAATGCCATAGTCTTTGAGCGTTTGCTTCATCCACAGAAGCTGAGCGCAGCAAGATCCAGCAGCAATGTATTCAGATTCAGCAGTGGAGAGAGATACACAGTTCTGCTTCTTTGAAGACCAACATACAAGTGATCGTCCCAGAAAGTGACATGTGCCTGATGTAGACTTGTGATCAACTTTGTCACCAGCATAATCAGCATCCGAGAATCCAACCAGATCAAACTCTGAGCCCTTTGGATACCATAATCCTAGAGTTGGGGTGTGAGCCAAATATCGAAGAATTCGCTTCACAGCTAAGTGATGCGACTCCTTTGGTGCCGCTTGAAATCGAGCACACATGCAAACACTAAGCATAATATCTGGCCTAGATGCACATAGATAAAGTAAAGAACCAATCATGGAGCGGTATACCTTTTGATCGAACTCTTTACCATTGTCGTCAGGACCCAGATGATGCTTGGCTGGCATTGGCGTCGTGAAGCCTTTGCAGTCTTGCATACCAAACTTCTTCAGGCAATCTTTGAGATACTTCTCTTGAGATATGAAGATGCTGTTGCGTTGCTGTCGTATTTGAAGACTGAGAAAGAACTTCAGCTCTCCCATCATAGTGATATTTCTCTTGCATCATATATCCAAACTCTTCACTGTACTTCTGATTGGTGCAGCCGAAGATAATGTCATCCACATATATTTGGCACACAAACAGTTCACCATCATATGTCTTCGTGAAGAGAGTGGGGTCGAGAGAACCAGGTATGAAGCCTTTGCTCTTCAGGAAGTATTTGAGTGTGTCATACCAGGCCCGAGGGGCTTGTTTGCCTTGTTGAGCTTGTATACCATGTCAGGATGTTTTGGATCTTCAAAGCCAGGAGGTTGTGCAACATACACTTCTTCTTCAATCTTGCCATTGAGGAAGGCACTCTTCACATCCATTTGATAAAGAAGTATGTTGTGATGATTTGCATAGGCCAGCAGTATGCGTATGGCTTCCAGTCTAGCCACAAGAGCAAATGTTTCATCAAAGTCAATGCCTTCCACTTGAGTATATCCTTAAGCAACGAGACGAGCTTTGTTTCTGACAACTTGACCATGCTCATCTTGCTTGTTGCGGATTATCCATTTGGTGCCTATTATGTTGTGCTTCCGAGGATCGGGACGCTTGACCAGTTCCCATACATTATTCAGATCAAACTGTTGAAGCTCGTCTTGCATAGCTTGAATCCATTCAGGTTCCATGAAGGCTTCTTCAACTTTCTTGGGCTCTGTTACTGAGACGAATGCAAAGTGCCCACAAAAATTTGCCAACTGAGTCGCCCTTGAATGAGTGAGTGGACTGGGTGCATTGATGCTATCAATTATTCTTTCAATCTGCACTTCATTGGCAACCCGAGGATGTACAGGGCGAAGATTTTGCTCTTCCTGATCATTGTCGTTGTTAGAGGGAATGTATTCAGGCTGAGCATTGTCTTCATGTTGATCAGGTGCTGAGATGATAAGTTCTTCTTCAGGATGAGCTTCAGAAGGTATAATTTCTCCAGTTCCCATTAGCTTGATTGATTCACTGGATGGAACTTCATCTAGCACATTTGGCAGTTGCTCTCTTTGTGAACCATTGGTCTCATCGAACCGCACATCCACTGTTTCAACCACTTTGTAATGAAAGAGATTGAAGACTCTATAGGAGTGTGAATCCTTTCCATATCCAAGCATAAAACCCTCATGTGCTTTTGGTGCAAACTTTGAGGTGTGATGTGGGTCCTTGATCCAGCACCTGGCGCCAAATACTCTGAAGTAACTGACATTTGTCTTCTTGCTAGTAAGGAGCTCATAAGATGTCTTGTTCAGAAGCTTGTGAAGATAAACACGATTGATTATATGGCATGCAGTATCAATGGCTTCAGGCCAGAATTTTCTTGGAGTCTTGTATTCATCTAGCATTGTTCTGGCCATCTCAATGAGTGTTCTGTTCTTGCATTCGACGACCCCATTCTGCTGTGGCGTGTACGGGGCTGAGAATTCATGTGTGATGCCCAAGGTATCAAGATATGTATCAAGGCCAGTGTTCTTAAATTCAGTGCCATTGTCACTTCTGATATGCTTTATCTTGGCACCATAGTTGTTCATTGCTCGATTGGCGAAGCGTCTGAAGACATCCTGCACTTCAGTCTTGTAAAGGATTATGTGCACCCAAGTATATCTAGAATAATCATCAACAATGACAATGCCATAGAGACAAGCAGTAGTAGTAAGAGTTGAGTAATAAGTGGGACCGAAAAGATCCATGTGAAGCAGTTCGAAGGGTCGAGTAGTGGTCATGATTGTCTTCGAGGGATGTTTGGCCCTCGTCATCTTTCCTGCCTCACAGGCACCGCATAAGTGATCTTTCTTGAACTTGACGCCCTCGATGCCTATGACATGCTTCTTCTTTGCCAGGGTGTGGAGGTTCCTCATGCCAGCATGCCCAAGCCTCCGATGCCAGAGCCAGCATTCTGAAGCTTTTGCTAGAAGACATACGGCAAGCTGTGGTCCTGTTGAGAAATCTACCACGTACAAATCATCTTTTCGATACCCTTCAAATACTAGAGACTTGTCAGATTCCATTAGAACAAGGCAACGATATTTTCCAAATATTACGATCATGTTTAAATCGCAAAGCATTGAGACAGACATTAAGTTGAAGCCAAGGGATTCAACAAGCATGACTTTATCCATGTGTTGATCCCTTGAGATTGCAACTCTACCTAGACCCAATACCTTACTTTTACCAGTGTCAGCAAATGTGATGTGGCTCTTGTCGGATGGACGTAAGGTTGAGTCCATAAGAAGGCTTCTTTTGCCAGTCATGTGATTTGTACACCCACTATCAATAATCCATTCTGAAGACACTGGTGTCGTACCCTACAGTGCAGCTAGGGGGATAGGCTTCACGAAGAGCATTGTGAAGCAAAAACATTTGACGAACCAGTGGGTTATGAAAGCTTAGATCCAGATTAGGACTCATAGGGAGAGTCGCAAGCGATTCAGGAACGAAGTACATAGTAAGACCATTCGGACATTTGATCTTGCGCCCTACAAGATGTTTAAGGTCCCCAGCAATAGCGTCAGACGATTTTGGTTTTCTGCTGGAGACCTTTCCCTGCAAAAGAGAGTTAAGTTTTCTTAGTCACCCACATCTTCAAGGGTGGCTTAGAAGCAATAAGTCTAAGTGCAGCATCTGAGAACTTTGGCTTTGGAGCCCTAGCAAACAGTCTTGCAGGCGGACAATAGTACTCATAAGAATAAGCAGAATAGTTCTTGGTCTTATGAACATGGCGGTTTGATGAACCGCTCTCATATTCATATGCCTGAGTATGGTTTCCCTGCAAAACATTTTCGTTAGTGCGACTCAGGTGAGTCCTCTATCTGTATGAAGCCTTTGGACCGTATGAAGCCTTTGGTCTGAGGTTTGTCTTCTTCACGTGAGGTGTCATGATGACATTCATAGGAAGATTCTCCAGACACCTTTTCGGAACCCAGATCTTCTTCATAGGCGGTCCATTCCTGCAGTTAGTACCAATGTACCTGGCAAACACTTCACCGTTCTGATTCTTAAACAGTTTATAGTTTGCATCAAAGGATTCATCAATGATAATGGGGTTAGCACAAGTGAACCCAGATAGAGTGGATGGATATGCTGAAAATTCCTTTGCAGCAACCCATGTGGTTTTGGGGTACTGCTCAGGTTTCCAGTAAGAGCCATCAGCATTCATTTTCCTTACGAACCCAACACCCTCTTTCCTCTGGTTTCGGTTCAAAATCTGCTTTTTGAGGACATCACATAGTGTCTGATGCCCTTTAAGACTTTTGTACATCCCTGTTTCAAGCAATGTCTTCAACCTAGCATTCTCATCAGCAATAGCAGTGGAATCCTCAGCAGAGGGGTTAGTTCCCACATCAATAGTTGAAGATATTGCAACAGTAGCAGAAGTAGAACATTCAGCAATAGAAGTAGCATTATCACGCTCAATGCATTTGAGACATGGTGGTTCAAATCCTTCCTGAGCGGCACTGATCTGTTAGGCGCGAAGTGACTCGTTTTCCTTTTGAAGATCTTCATGAGCCGCTCTCAATTTCTCAAGATCTTGCTTCCTTTGAAGATAATCATAGGAAAGCTTTTCATGAGTTGTTGAGAGAGTTTCATGACGACTTTCAAGTTCCTGATACTTAACGTGAAGATTTTTTATGTCTTCAATTAATGATTCAGATTGAGTCATTTCAGCACCTAATAGATCATCGCTTCTGTCTAACAGTTTTTGAATATGTTCCATAGCTTTCTGTTGTTCAGTTGCGCCGAGGGCTTGAAGCTCATTTGTGATGTCAGTGAGTCGGTCAAATGTGAGCTGGACATTCTCATTGTTATTTCGCTTGAAGCGGTTGAAGAGGTTGCGAAGGACACTGATTCTCTGATCTCTCTGGGTTGAGACGCCTTCATTGACCTTGGAGAGCCAGTCCCAGACCAGCTTAGATGTTTCCAAAGCACTCACACGGCCATATTGTCCTTTGGTTAGATGACCACAGATGATATTCTTGGCAGTAGAGTCCAGTTGAACAAACTTCTTGACATCAGCAGCAGTGACACCTTCTCCAGCCTTGGGAACGCCGTTCTTGACGACATACCATAGGTCGACATCAATGGCTTCAAGATGCATGCGCATCTTATTCTTCTAGTAGGGATATTCAGTTCCATCGAAGACGGGGCACGCATCGGAGACTTTAATTATCCCTGCAGTCGACATAGCTAAAACTCCAGGTGGTTAAACCGAATCACACAAAACAAGGGAGCACCTTGCTCTGATACCAATTGAAAGTGCGTTATATCGACTAGAGGGGGGGGTGAATAGGCGATTTTTATGAAAGTCTTCAAAACGTGGAAGTTATGTAGACAAACGATAGAAATAAACCTATTACCCTGCAGCGGAAGGTAGAATACACTAGGCAAGCCATAGTCAAGTATTCAATAGAGTGAAAGCACAATGACTAATAGCAGCAATGTAGTAAGGATCAGGTAGGAAGATATTGTGAAGCCACACAGAACACGCAGTCACTCAGTGAAGACAAAAGATAGTGCGAACATACAATGACTTCACAAGGAGTAACAGTAAGTAAAGGGAAGGGAAGATGAAACCAGTGACTCGCTGAAGACAATGATTTGTTGGACCAGTTCCAGTTGCTGTGACAACTGTACGTCTGATTAGGGCGGCTAGGTATTTAAACCTTAGGACACACAGTCCCGGACACCCAGTCCTGAACACGCAGCTCAGGACACCCAGTCCTCACCGTATTCCCCTTGAGCTAAGGTCACACAGACCTCGCCCAATCACTCTGGTAAGTCTTCAAGGTAGACTCCCAAACCTTCACAGACTTTGCTCACCGGCAATCCACAATGTCTCTTGGATGCTCAGGACGCGACGCCTAACCGGCTGGAGGATGCACAGTCCTCAAGTGTAATAAGTCTTCAGATCACACAGACAAGAAGACTTAAGTGATGCCTAATTCTCTTTGGCTCTGGGTGGTTAGGGCTTTATCCTCGCAAGGAATTCTCTCTCAAGGGCTTCGAGGTGGGTTGCTCTCAAACGACAAAAGCCGTACTCTGAATCTGAGCAGTCAACCGTTTATGGTTGTAGGGGGTGGGCTATTTATAGCCACTTGGCAACCCGACCTGATTTGTCCGAAATGACCCTGGGTCACTAAGGAACTAACACGTGTTCCAACGGTCAGATTTCAAACTCACATGTCAACTTTACTTGGGCTACAAGCAAAGTTGACTTGCCCGACTCTGGACAAGATTCGCTCTCAAAGTCTTCACTCGAAGACATAGGTTTTGTTTAAGCATCACTTCAGTCATTCTGACTGGTTCTCTTGGACCCCACTTAACAGTACGGTGGTTCCTATGACTCAACACAAAAGAAAGAGAACTACGAAAGATCTAAGTCTTCGAGCTCCATAGGCTTCATGTGGTGTCTTCTCTTGTCATAGTCTTTAATGTGAATATCTTCATATACCACCTTTGACTTCAATGTCTTCATACATTTTTAGGGGTCATCTCTGGTAGGAAAACTGAATCAATGAGGGACTTCTACCTGTGTTATCCTGCAATTCTCACAAACACATTAGTCCCTCAACTAGGTTTGCCGTCAATACTCCAAAACCAACTAGGGGTGGCACTACATGCACTTACATGCACGGACAAGGGAATCCTCAACGCCATAAGTCGCCGTGAAATTACACGCTTTGCCGACTTGGCGTTCATAGTATGAAAGTACTGTGTGATGGAAAGCGCCTGGAAAACCGAAATAAAATTTTGGGACAATCCAGCCCTGAATACAAACCCAGTCCGAAATAAAAGGGTGCATTATCGCCAGACACCCGGTTAAACACCAAAAAGCAAAACCCCTCTACAGGGCATGGAACTGTACTGGAGGGATGGCTCAATGGACCCTGTAAAATTCACAGTGCAGAGGGCGCCACACCAACTCATAGCCTTAGAGCATGTTGGATACTCCGGCAGGTGGCCAAAAGTGGCGAAGATCTTCTAACCCCAGAAGCCACAGAGCACTAGCCCAGGGATACCAGTATGGTATTAACAGTCTTCGAGACTTACACATCAAATAATATGCGAAAACGAACACTCCGCAGCCTTGCCGAAGTCTACCACGTGGCAACAATAAACCCATGGAGTGACACGGCTATTACTTTTAATGCCAGTGATGAACCTAAATTCTGAACAGCCCGAGCACCAGCCGGATTGGTCCTTAGTCCAATAGTGGACGGATTTCGACTCACCAAGGTACTCATGGACGGTGGCAGCGGATTGAACCTCATTTATGAGGAAACCCTTCGAAAAATGGAAATAGACTGGAACCGCATTGAGTGAAGCAACACAACCTTTAGAGGAATAATCCCCAGTCGGGAAGCGCACTGTACAGGAAAAATCACACTAGATGTGGTGTTCGACACACCGGATAATTACAGGTCCGAAGAGGTCACGTTCCAAGTGGCCCCGTTCAGTAGCGGATACCACGCTCTATTAGGGCGGGAGGTGTTTACAATCTTCCAAGCCATACCCCACTACGGGTACATGAAGCTCAAAATGCCCGGGCCCAACGGAATCATCACTCTTGCTAGTGATCCGGACATAGCACTCCGCGCTGAAAATAAGACAGCCACACTGGCCCTCGAGGCACTATCCGAAGCCCTAGCGGCCGAGGAACTGACTGCGCTGCGCTCCATGGTGAACAGGGACGACATGATACTCGATAAAAGATCCAAGTCCACCTCCTTTAAACCGGCGGACGAAACAGTCAAATTCCAAGTCCATCCAACGGACCCTACAAAAACAGCTTCCATCGGGGCACAATTAAACCCTGATGTAGATGCCGCACTACGAGAGTTCCTACGCGAGAACTGGGACATTTTTGCCTGGCACCCTTCAGACATGCCAGGAATCCCACGTAGGCTGGCCGAGCACAGCCTAAATATCCTAAAAGGATTCAAGCCAGTCAAGCAGGCTCTTCGGTGTTTCTCCGAACCTAAGAGACAAGCCATGGGAGAGGAACTAGCCAAGCTATTGGAGGCCGGATTCATCAGAGACATAAAACATCCAGACTGGCTAGCAAACCTAGTGATGGTACCAAAGAAGGACAAATCCTGGCGCTTGTGCGTCAATTTTAAGGACCTCAACAAGGCTTGCCCAAAGGATCCCTTCCCCCTCCCCCGCATCGATCAAATTATCGATGCTACCGCAGGACACGATTCATTGTGTTCCCTTGACGCATAGTCCGGCTACCATCAAATTAAGATGGCAGAGCCAGACCAAGCCACAACGGCATTCATCACACCATACGGCCCATTCTGCTTCAACACAATGCCCTTCGGGCTCAAAAACGCCGGCGCAACATATCAGCGCATGATTCAGACATGTCTGGCAAATCAGATCGGCAAAACAGTGGAGGCATACGTAGATGACGTGGTCGTCAAAACCAAGCACGTCGAATCTCTAGTAGACGACTTGAGGCTCACATTCGATAACCTCCGAACATACGACATCAAGCTCAACCTAGAAAAATGCGTTTTCGGCGTACCAGCCGGAAAGCTCTTGGGCTTCATTGTATCCAGTAGAGGAATTGAAGCAAATCCAGCCAAGATTCGAGCTCTGTCACAATTGGATATCCCAAAGGACCTCAAACAAATACAAAAATTGACCGGATGCGTGGCGGCTCTAAGCCACTTTATCTCCCGCTTGGGAGAAAAGGCATTACCCCTTTATCGCCTCCTCCGGCGCACCGAATACTTCGAGTGGACGGATGCCGCCACGGCCGGACTCAATGAAATAAAAGCCATATTGGCAACAAACCCAGTCCTGGCCGCGCCAAACATTGGCGAACCAATGCTATTATACATTGCGGCAACTCATCAAGTTGTAAGCGGAGTGCTCTTCGTCAAACGAGAAACGAACGGGCACAAATTCCCCCTTCAAAAGCCGGTTTACTATGTGTCCACTGTCCTTACTCCATGCAATTCACGGTACCCGCATTATAAAAAGATAGTGTGTGTGGTATTTATGGCATCCCGGAAGCTGCGACACTACTTTCAAGAGTGTTTGATAATGGTAGCCTCGGAAGTACCACTTAACGATACTATAAACAACCGCGACGCAATGGGCTGGATTGCCAAATGGGCCATTGAGCTCCTCCCATTCGACATAAATTACAAGCCACGACGAGCTATTAAGTCGCAAGTTTTGGCCGACTTCGTCGCCGAATGGACGGAAGCTGAACTCCCTAAAGAGTATGGCACATATTCCAACTTGATCATGCACTTCGACGGCTCCAAAATGTTGGCTGGTCTGGGGGTTGGCGTCATTTTGACGTCCCCAACAGGAGATACAATTCAATACGTACTCCAGATAATGTATACAGACTCCAACAACGTAGCCAAATATGAGGCCCTTCTACATGGTCTCCGGATGGCAGTATCCATGGGTATTCAACGCCTAGAGGTGCTATCGGTGTACAAAAAGAGGGGTACACTTTTTGTACCCCTATAACTGTACATGGGCAATCTGAGCCATGGGCACCACCACACTGAGCAAGGCAAGGGAGGTGAGCCAAGTTAAGGCCGAAGCTCAAGAGAAGCAGAACGACACCAAGACCAAGACCAAAAAGAGCAAAGGGGACGAAGCGGACCCCCCCGGCAAGATCCTTGCCGGGAGGCGGTTTTAGCAAACCCGGCAAGACCCTTGCCGTGGCAGCTCGCCCCACACCTACGGAGTGAGTCACCCTTGAGTCCACTGCCCCCATGGGGCAAGGATTCGGGAGACATCCCCGTGGTGGCATGCAGATCTTTGTGAAGACATTCGAGATCAGATACACCCTTCAGAAGATGATGATCCTTGGCAGGATCCCAGCCAAGGAGGACCACAAGGCCCCTGGCAAGAGCCTTACCGGGGATGGCAGCAGGCGCCACGGCAAGACCCTTGCCGGGGCCCCGGCAAGGCCCTTGCCAAAAACACCCGTTAGGCCACCATCAGGCCCACGCCAGTCAAACCTCCACCGTCGTTCGCCCGCATCTGCCGACCCAATCAGCTGGGCAGGCACCTGCGTGGTGGCATGCAGATCTTCATGGAGACCCACCACTGCGCCACCTCAGCTGCCTGCCTGCCTACATGGCACCGCGGGCGCTGCTGGCCAGGGCGCGTGTCGATCTGAGATGGAGCGGCGACGAACGAGACAGGGCTTTCCACCGTCCCCGATAAAGCAAGGACACCTGGGCAAGACACATTAAATGCGCCTTGTCATGTAATGCGAGGGATAACCTCGCATCACTGTTCCCTTTCCACCTCCTGGTGCTACTGTGGCACCCCCTTTCCTATAAAAGGAGGCCCAAGGCGACCAGGAGGAGGATTCGGCTTTTTGGAGCTCCTCACGCCCCATAGCTAGCTCAAGAACACAGATATACAATCCACCAAAGCAGGAGTAGGGTTTTACGCATCCCCACGACCCAAACCTGGATAAACAAACCGTGTGCTATCTGTTTGATCCGCTCTTCTCATGACCCCGCGCCCCGCAACTGTAGTAGGGATTCTTGTGATCCCATAGGTGTCGTTCCCACCGACATCTTTGGCGCGCCAGGTAGGGGGCGCAATTGTGAGAATCGGCTCTAGCAGTTAGCCCGGCACTCCTTCATCTTCGTGACCCTTGAAGAAGAAAGGAGGCCAGAAGATCGACACTCGAGCGATCGCAAACAGAAGCTAAGTTGCACTGAACCCTTATTTGTGCGACCCTTCTTATTTGAGGTTATCCCCCTCGGAGATATTTGCTTTGTATGAGAAACCTGCACGCCAGGGGGCTCTACCACGATCGGCAACGCCCTTGCCCTGTTTCAAGTCCGCTCAACAGCTCAAGCGGCTGCGTCGAGAATGGCAGAGTAGCCTTCCGTGATCTGCAACGCCCCCGATTCTGACTCGAGTCAAGCTCGACAGTTCGAGCGGCCGTGTTCAGAACGGAAAGGTGGCTTGTCCGGCAGCACGTGTACCCGGCTGGCCATGGGGATCCATCCCCAAAACACCGTTAGGGGCTTCCGCGCCGACAAGCCTTCCCGATCGACGTAGGGCACACATACAAAGAGGAATCGAACGGGGAAATAACATGCATGAAAATTAAGAGTACTTCAAAGTTATATTACATCACATCATAGCTATGGTTCTAACTAAAGATAAAATTTGTCTTGGTCGGGAACCCCCAGCGGCGAAGAAGAATGGGATGCCTAATCCCGGCGCTGGCCTTCCACCTTCTTGATTTCGTCGATGCAGTCGGTGATGGGCTTGATGCGCTCCTTGAGCACCGTGAGGTCAGCACCATCCGGCAAGCTCTTCATCACGGCTGCAAAGTCAAGATCGGGATTCCAGTATGCCGTCTTGGTGAGGACCTTGGTCACGACCCTCCGGCAAAGTCGCCGGGCCTTCTCGGCCAGCGTGGCCGTCCTGTTGGAGTGAAGATACGCCAAGGCTCCGAGGACGCCCTCGAAGAATAGGGTGAACTTGGTGTTGACGGTCCCGCTGCGCTCAGGGGCGTACCTCACGTGTGGCATCCCCATGGTGGCCAACTGCAAGGTGACCCTGCCGGCGACCTCCAGGCGGCTGATCCATCTGTTCTCGCCCGCCACATAATCCTGGTGGGAGGCGGCCTCGTTCGCCCGCAGCTGCTTCTCCTCCTCCAGGCTCCTGGTCAAGGTCTCCTCCCGAGCCCTGCTCTTCGACAGCATCTTCTCGAGATCCTCCAGCTTCAGCTTGAGGTCTCTGACGGAGTTTTGCACTTCGGAGAGCTCCCCAGCCCTGCTGATGACCGCTCCTTGCGCCTCCACCAAGGCACTGTTGAGCGTGCTCTTCTCGTTGGACAACTTGAGGGCCTGCTCCTTCAGCTCGTCCTGCGCCACCTCCAACTCCCTTACCTTGCCGGCATGGGCCAGAGCCCGGGCATCGAGTGCCTCCTTATGCCTCTGCTCCAGCTCGCGAGTCCGCCACACGACAAGGGCCTCGAGCTCCTCATCCTTGCCACGAAGCGCTGCGGCAAGCTTCGCCTCACGCGCGGTGAGGTCCTCTTCCTAGGAATTCAAGGCGGCTTGATGCTGGTTCCGGGCGGCCTCGGCCGCGGCAACCAAGTTCGCCGCCTTTTCCTGGGCCTTCTTGATGTCGGCCATCTTCATGGTGAGATCCACATCGCGCTCGGCCAATTTCTCCTAAAAGGCCCTCTGCTCCTCACGAGCCTGGTGGAACTAGGTCTGCGTCTCGGCAACGCGCGCCTTGAAGTCCATCTCCGCGTTGTCCACCGATGCCATCCTGGACTTGACCTTGTCCAGGCGAGCACGGTAGAGCACTTGGAGCTTCCGGAAATTGGCCCCCATGGCATGGAAAAGCTGCTCTTCTAGAGAACCGTCACCACCAACACCCGGCTCATCAACCACCTCGAGCCCGGTGGCGGCAAGCACCTCGCCGTCAAAAACTTCCCCTTCGGCGGGTGCCCGGCTTGATGCCCCTGGGAGGTGGACGAAGAGATCGTCGCCCACCTTCAGATACCTGCCGGGGCCCGAGGTTGAGGAGGAGGGAGGCTGGTCACCCACCACCTCTTCCTCGGTGGATGCCTTGCCGGCCCCACCGGCAGGTCCATCGCTGGTGCCCTCGGCAGAAGCCTCGCCGGTCGCCTTGGCGGCCCCCGCCGCGGTGTCCTCGGCAGCATCCTTGGCGGCCTCCTCAGCAATGTTCCCAGCAACGGTATCCACGTCCTCCATACCTATTGAAAGAGGGCCTGGGCAGCAACGGGAGCAATGAAGCCAAGAAAAGAATAAGGGAAAAACAGAGATGAAGGACAGGCGACTCACCAGTGCCAGGCTGTGAAGCAGAATTCCCCTCTCCGCCAGCACTTGGCGCCGTGGCAGAGCCACCAGCACCCAAGTTCCCCTCTTCCTCCATGGGTGTGGGCTCCATGCCTGATGCCCTTGCCGGGGACGCCCCCCGCGGCGGTGTAGTCAATGGGGGTGGTGTGTTAGGAGTAGCCCCCTGTGGCTCCTCCTGCTGCCGCTCCCCTCCTGCAAACCCGGCAAGGTCAGCATCATGGCATCGAGCACCTACCACATGTCGACTAAGAAGAGGGTGACGAACTTACGCTAGGGGCTGCGCCGGGGGCTGCTGTCCGGGCTGCTCAACACCACCAATGGTGTCTTTGAAGCCCCATCCGGTGGCTGGCTGCTCGCCGAGGTCCTCGCCCTCTTCACCCTCTGGGCCAACGTCTTTGTCTCCCTACGGAAGCAAAAATGGATCAAGACAAGCGACCCAATTCGAGGAAATGGAAATGACAGTAAGGAACGGAGAACTTACTCGTCATCCGTCTCCTCCTCTTCC
The DNA here is from genome assembly GCF_018294505.1 of Triticum aestivum. NCBI lineage: Eukaryota > Viridiplantae > Streptophyta > Magnoliopsida > Poales > Poaceae > Triticum > Triticum aestivum. The sequence continues at coordinate 649,312,476 of NC_057800.1, forward strand.
ACCAGTTTCCTTTTCCTCTCCGGGCTGAGAGGCCCGAGATCAAAAGGGAGCTCCGCATCATCATCCGAGTCGACGCCCGCCGGAGGAGGCGAAGGAGGCGGCAGGGTTTGTGCGCGCCCGGATGATGAAGGGGCTGTCGTCTTCTTCTTCTCAGCGGCCTTCGTCAGCCTCTTGGCTGCCGTGGCCCTCGTGTGGCGCCCAGACCCCTCCAGGGTCAATTGAGGCCGCGCAGCCCTGCCGGGCCGGACCGGCTCACCGGAGCCAGCCCGCCGCGGGACTCGCCCTCTTCCCCTGGTTGGCGTCGAGCCCGCCGCCGCGTCCTCCTCCTCCCCCGACGACTCGTCGGCCGCGTCTTCGACGAGTGGAGATCCAGTGTTGGTGCTGGTGACCTCCCCGGAGGCCGCCGCCCACTCGGAGAGCTCCTCTTCCTTCGCCGCCGTTGCGGCCATGTCCTCCACGCCCCCGGCACTGCCGTCCTCCGTGGCAAGCTGTGCCTCCCTCGCCCTGGTGGCGATGTAGTCCAGCTCTGCCTGGGTGGTGTCCATGATAAGCCACCGCTCGACGTCGGCATTGACATACACCTCGATCAGGGTGTCGAAGAATTGTTGCACATCCTCGACCTTCGGCTCCTTCCAGCTCAGGACAGGGCCGTGCGCATTACAGTCCGGCATCATGGCGATGATCTCGGACCGACGCGAATTGTTGCACAACAGGACCACCCCCGCTGGCAGCTTGAAAAATGGCCCCTTGAGGGCCTTGCCAACCTTTGCGGCAGCCCTCGCGGCCTTGCCGGTCCGCTCGACCTCGCCATCGTGACACACATCAAGCTGGAAAAGCCGATGGCAGAAGTGGGCATGCGCCAGCACTGTGAAGTTGTGATCGAGGCCGGGGCGGAGTCGCATAATGTCAGCCGGGTTCATGAAGAGCCAAGCTGGCCTCCCCTTGCTGTGCAACGGGGCGATCCGGCGGCGAATGAAGTCCACCCCGATCATCTCAAGGGTGAGTCCGGCTTGGGTGAGCCGGAGAATCCTGGTGGTGGCGACGGTGAGCCTCCCATCGGTGGCGTCGACATCACTCCAATCACTGCCGCGGACCGGCGGCACTCGGCGGACCTTGTAGAATTCCGGTGGGGTTTCATCTTCAATCCAGCACCACTGGCCACGCCATTCCTCCCACCTTTCCTTCACGGCACCGTCCGGGTACGCCCCCTTGGATCTTGGGATCCAGGTGACGCAACCGGAGACGGCTCCTCCCGGCTGGATTCGAGGGAAGAAGTAATGGCGGAAGAGCGCCGTGTTGGGCTACACCCCGGCAAAGCCTTCGCAAAGATGCGCGAAGAAAGCCATGCACGCCACCGCATTCGGAGTAAAATCCAAGAGCCGAAAGCCAAAGGTGCGCATAACATCGCAGAAGAAATCGGAGAAAGGAGGGCATAACCCGCAAGAAAAGTAATCAATGAAGAAGGGGTGCCGATTTGAGGCAGGATCAGCGCAAGCAGCAGGAATGATGCGCGTCGCCGGGTGTCCCGAATCCTCTCCCCCGTCTTCACTCCCCATAGGGGCTTGAAGGAGGCCCGGAGCTCTTGAACATCAACCGTCGAGGGGAAGAAGGCGGACTTCGTCTGGTCCCCCGACAGCGCGCTCTCTGGCGGCTCCATCGTCCCGGCGCCCTTAGCCACTCCCTTGCCCTTGGCGAATTTTGGAGCCATGGCGGCCAAGAAGTTCAGAGGGCTGAGGAAGGGGGATGGCAAAGCAGCAGCGGCGGGCGACAGCAAAAGCTTAGGAAGGAAGGAAGAAAGGGAACGACGGCTCTGAGATGGAAAAAGGCACGAGGGAAGAGGAGAAAGTGAGCAGCGCACCCACGGTTATTCCTTCTTATGGGGGAAAACGCGGGCCGCCTCCTTTCACATTAACTGTGATGTGACGCATGCCCACGGGAAGCAACCCCATGCATGCCGCCCACGTCACAAACGCCTCCCCACGCCGCGCCACGCGCGGGAAGCATGGGAAGCGCAGCGCGCAAAGAGACTTACTGCGGTAAAAACCGCCCGCCTGCCCGCGCACCGTTTTTGGGCCTAGCCCAACGACGCGATTGCGCTTACGTGTGGCCCAGGCCTGGGGGCTCCCGTCAGTGTACAAAAAGAGGGGTACACTTTTTGTACCCCTATAACTCTGCACGGGCAGTCTGAGCCACGAGCACCACCACACTGAGCAAGGCAAGGGAGGTGAGCCAAGGTAAGGCCGAAGCTCAAGAGAAGCAGAACGACGCCAAGACCAAGACCACAAAGAGAAAAGGGGACGAAGCGGACCCCCCGGCAAGATCCTTGCCGGGAGGCGGTTTTAGCAAACCCGGCAAGACCCTTGCCGTGGCAGCTCGCCCCACACCTACGGAGTGAGTCACCCTTGAGTCCATTGCCCCCATGGGGCAAGGATTCGGGAGACATCCCCGTGGTGGCATGCAGATCTTTGTGAAGACATTCGAGATCAGATACACCCTTCAGAAGATGATGATCCTTGGCGGGATCCCAGCCAAGGAGGACCACAAGGCCCCCGGCAAGAGCCTTGCCGGGGATGACAGTAGGCGCCACGGCAAGACCCTTGCCGGGGCCCCGGCAAGGCCCTTGCCAAAAACACCCGTTAGGCCACCATCAGGCCCAGGCCAGTCAAACCTCCACCGCCGTTCGCATGCAGCTGCCGACCCAACCAACTGGGCAGGCACCTGCGTGGTGACATGTAGATCTTCGTGGAGACCCACCACTGCGCCACCTAAGCTGCCTGCCTGCCTACATGGCACCGCGGGCGCCGCTGGCCAGGGCGCGTGTCGATGCGAGAGGGAGCGGCAACGGACGAGACAGGGCTCTCCCCCGTCCTCGATAAAGCAAGGACACCTGGGCAAGACGCATTAAATGCGCCTTTTAATGTAATGCGAGGGATAACCTCGCATCACTGTTCCCTTTCCACCTCCTGGTGCTACTGTGGCACCCCCTTTCCTATAAAAGGAGGCCCGAGGCGACCAAGAGGAGGATTCGGCTTTTTGGAGCTCCTCACGCCCCATAGCTAGCTCAAGAACACAGATATACAATCCACCAAAGCAGGAGTAGGGTTTTACGCATCCCCGCGGCCCGAACCTGGATAAACAAACCGTGTGCTATCTGTTTGATCCGCTCTTCTCACGACCCCGCGCCCCGCAACCGTAGTAGGGATTCTTGTGATCCCATAGGTGTCGTTCCCACCGACAGGTGCGTGGGGATTCGAACCTCGCGATATCCCAAATAAATGGAGACTTTGATGCCAAGGATCCGAAAATGGCAACTTATCGCAACGCCGTCCTAAAAATGCCAGCTCAGTTCGAGGGGCTCGAATTTCACCATATAGCCCGGGAAAACAATCAGGCAGCAGACGTCTTGGCACGCATCGGCGCAAAACGCGATGCCGTCCCTCCCAACATCTTCTTGGAGAGGATGTTCAATCCATCCGTAGTATGGGAAGGGGAACCCGGAAATAACAGCCCGGACCCAACCGCACTGCCCGACACCGAACATTCTAACATAATTGGAGGCCCCGCCAACGAAATAACATCTTCAGCCCTTGTAATAATGGCAGTCATCGCCTCGTGGACAGAACCATTCCTAGCCTACCTAACTAAGCAGGAACTTCTCGAGGACCAAAACGAGGCACGCTGCATAGTGGTGTGATCTAAAGCCTATAAAGTCCATGAGGGAGAGCTTTATAAGAAAAGCACCACCGGAGTCCTTCAAAGGTGCATCTCCGAAGAGGAAGGGCGGAATCTTCTGGCTGAAATTCATGCCAGACTCAGCGGTCACCACGCTGCAGCCCGGGCCCTTGTAAGCAAGGCCTTCCGTACAGGCTTCTATTGGCCGACGGCCCGGGCAGATGCTCAGGACTTAGTCCAACGATGCGTTGGTTGCCAGCTTTTTGCTAACCAAAGCCATATGCCACCCACCGCCCTCCAAACTATCCCCATCACCTGACCCTTTGTAGTCTGGGGGCTTGACATGGTTGGACCCCTTAAAGGGGGAACCCACAAGCAAAAATACTTACTGGTCATGGTAGATAAGTTCACCAAATGGATAGAGGCCAAGCCTATTAAAACGGCCGAATCCGGACCGGTGATAGACTTCATATCCGGGGTCGTACACCGTTACGGCGTCCCCCACAGCATCATCACTGATAACGACACAAACTTTACGGCCAACAAGGTAAAACTCTGGTGCAAAAACATGGGCATCAAGCTCGACTATGCTTCAGTCTATCACCCACAAACTAACGGTCAGGTCGGGCGAGCAAATGGTCTGATCATGAGCGGCATCAAACCCAGGTTAGTGCGGTCCCTCAAGGAATCTAACATGCACTGGGTAGAGGAGCTCGACTCCGTACTCCGGGGGCTGCGGACCACGCCAAACCGCACTACCGGATACACACCATTCTTCATGGTATACGGCGCAGAGGCAGTTCTGCCCTGCGACATAATACATGACTCACCTCGAGTGCGCATGTACGAAGAAAGAGAAGCCAAGCTCGATCGGCAGGACAGTTTGGACGCCTTGGAGGAGGAGCGTGACGTGGCAAAAGCCCATTCCGCATTCTATCGACAGCAGGCTCGAAGATACCAAAGCAGAGAAGTACGGGCCAAAACTTACAATGTTGGCGAGTTAGTTCTATGCCTGCCGGATAACAAAAAGGACAAACTCAAGCCCAACTGGGAAGGTCCCTTCATTGTTGACCAAGTCCTGACTGGTGGAGCTTACCGTCTACGGGATGCATCGGATAATTGACTCGAGCCGAACCCATAGAACGCAGCCCGACTCCGAAGATTCTACGCCTAGCGTTGGACTTTGTGTTCCTCTCCTTCCTCTGTCCAATTTTTATACACAATCTGTCTTATATTTTTCTCCTTCTCCCCTTCTCTTCTCTCACAACCTTTAAAGGCCCATTTGTGCCTTGTTTGCACGCAACTGACGCGCTATCCGCGCTCATCATACCTGGGGGCTTCTTTAAACAGAAGCTTATTCATACGGGCTTTATGCCCAACACATGTGTTATCCTTCCACATGTACCCTTTATTCACCATTATATGCATCGATATGACTTAAGTTTTGGCCAAGCTGGGTTGCCTGGCTCTTGTATTTATGCCCTATGTTCCCGTTAATTCGGCTAGGGCATAAGGGGAGCACCTCTGCGATTGTTACTGCCGGGTCAGCCGGATGTGTACCTCAGACTGGGTGAAGCCAAAAGCCAGCGTTCTTAAGGGAATATTTGGTCGGTGAACTAAAGATGATTTTTCACTTATTTACTTATGTGCCCTAGATGTTTTTTCTGCGTCTTCTTTCGCAATCCGGACATGCACTTTAGGACATGCCTCCCAGGGAAAGGAACCCTTAACGGAACTATTCTCCCTGGAAGATGTTTCTTACTAACCATGTAATATAACATAACTAGTTGGGAACTTGTCTGTTTAAGCACTAATGACCCCTACGCCTGGTCTCCATGCATTCCCCGGTTCTTACATAACCGAGAGGGTATTCGGATACACTCTGGACCGTCGGGTCCCGAGGTTGAAGCGAAAAGGTCCGCCACGACAAATGATCTACAATCCGGCTAGAAGGCATTATACATGTCACCTTCAATTACATAGTCAATTTGACTGGTTAAAGTCCTCTTCAATACCATCCAACAGGCTGTCTAGTTTACAGTCCTGTTGGGAATACTTTGCGGCCAATTCTACTTGGCCATACACTAAGCTCACAGGGATCTCCTTCCCATCGGGCCCCGCAGGTCCGACCTCGGCCATGTGGTTTGGGTCAGCCTTCGTGTACCGCGTCTTCACCATGGCCCAGGCTTCCCTGGCGCCTTGATGGCAGGCCGATATCTTCCATAATCGGAAGCGCCGCCGCGCTCCCTTCAGCTTCTCTACAAGCTCTCCAAGGCCTTCGGGCATGGAGACGGATGGCCACAAGGCCTGGGCGACGCCTTACATCATGTGCCGAACTCGTTCGTGCAGTTGTGAGAGCTCGGGAAGAAGGTCACCCATATAACCGGGCATTTCCTCTGCAGGATGACCTGTTAGCATACCTACAGACATAACTCTGTCAGCCAACTTCCTCACTGAACTCTTTTTCAAAGTTCGTTCAAGCACTTACTAAATATGCCGCGTCGAAGCCGCCGATTCTCCTTATCGGAGTCCGACAGTTGGGCACGAACATCTTTTAGTTCCACGCCCAGCTTGGTGTTCGCATCTAGGAGATCATTCTTCTCCTGCCTCACCCTCGTAAGCATGCTCTCACCGGCCTTTAGCTGGCGTAGGAGCTGTTGCTTATCCGGATTTACTCCAGCGTCATCTGCAATTTTACCGTCAGATCTACATATACGTCGCACTTTATATGATACTTATCATTTGAAGGATATATTACCAGAGGGGGTCTCTTTGGGCTCCCCTGCTGCGGCTAGTGCGGCCTGAAGTTGGGCTTTGCACTCTTCCAGCTCCTGGGACAGTTGGGTATTCTTTTCTGTAAGAACCTGCATAAAAAATGATCCTTAAATCAGTTATTCTAACTGTTTCAAGTCTCAGGGGCTACTGATATATATAATCACCAAATTTTCTCACCCGTATGTCTTTTACATACTGCTCCGTGGCTCTGGCTAGACCATTTTGAGCGGCACGGAGGTACGCATCTCCCGAGTTGAAGGCATCCAATGCCTCTTGGGAGAAACAAGCGTCACGAAGAACAGTCCGGCGACGCCTGTGGTTCATGGCACTTTCCACCTCGGAATTGGTGGCGGACAGTCTGTCCGCATCCTCTGTCGGAGGAGCTCCCGGCGCACGCCTCGTATTTGTTCCCGCCTTCGAATCCGGCCTTGGAGCCTGGCTGGTGGAGGCACGATTAGTAGCCTCTCCGGATATAGTCCGGCGAGCGCTCTTTTTCCAAAAAAGAAGGCATGGGCGTTAGTATGCCTCCGAGAATAATATCTTGGAATAAAGACGACGCCGTACCGCTGCGCCGGTGTCTCAACCCGGACTGTGTGTCTTTTCAGCTTGCCTGGCCTCGCGGCGCCTTGTTGGCTAGTCGTTGCAGGCTCGGCCTTCCGCCTCGAGGACCTCCCCTGCAAAACACGGTTGTTATACGGTAATCAAAAACACGCAAGGACGGATCCCTTTTCAAAGTGATGGGACTTCGGTCTCAGTTACCTGTGAGGTTGGAAGTAGCCCAGGGTAATCGGTCGTAATGGCCACCAAGGCGTTGTCATTGCTCAATTGGTAAAATACCCCATCGAACAGCTCCACAGATATGTCCGGATCCTCTTGGGAGGCCGGGTCAAGGGACCGTTCCGGGTCCTCGGGTTGTGGAGGAGGGTTGTTTATCTCCCTTACAGCCTGGCGCAGCTCCTGCGTTGAAATCGCTAGATTGAATACTTAACTATGGGAATATGAAACAGATGGACGAGAAAGAGTGTCCGCTTACCCAGCTCGGAGGATTGTACATAGAAAATCCGCCCTGCGGGTTGATGCGGAGGAATTCCTCCTCTTCCCCCTTGTACAAAGTGGATAAGATCTTTATTAGAGCAGCAACCGATTCCGGCCCTTTACGGCTGCAGCGGGTGACGTCATCCTCCCCGTTGAAATCCCACATGGGGTGGCCTCTATACTAAAGCGGTTGCACCCCCCGCATAATGCATGTAGCCATGACCTCGATCGTGGTCAAGCCGGATCGAGCTAACAAACTTATCCGACTCATCAGGTAAAGAATGTCCCTGCCATCTTCCTCCTGGGGGCTCCGTGGACGCCAGTTCCGGCGCTTCTTCAAAGGAGCGTTGTCAAACTCAGGGAGGCCGATTCGAATAGGGTCCGGGAGGGGGACGTCTTCTATATAAAACCATTCTAAAGGCCAGTCTTCGGACGTCTTATTTGGGGTTCCGGATAGATATCCGGTCCCGGCAATACGCCACACTTCGGCTCCACCCACTTGATATATTGACCCCTTCTGAGAACGGGGCACAAGGCAGAACATCTTCTTCCACAATGCAAAATGAGCCGCATAGCCCAAAAACAGCTCACAAAGGGCTACGAAGCCCGCGATATGCAATATGGAGGCAGGCGGAAGGTCGTGCAACTGGAGGCCGTAGAACTCCAGGAGCCCCCGGAGAAACGGATGAATTGGAAATCCGAGCCCTCTTACCAAATGAGGGACAAGGCATACCCGCTCTCCCTTGGAGGGATTGGGAAGGCTCTCCGCTTGCTCTCCGCCACTATAGGTGGCGAGCCCGGCTCGAACCGGGACCATGTATGCTGGGGGAAGAGATCCCTTGGTCTGAAGCATCACTGATTTGCTGTGCGGGATGGAACATCTCTCCCAATCTCCGGTCTTGGGGCTAGGGGAGCGAGAGGAGGAGCCGTGTCGACCGGCCATGATGGAATGGATCTCTGTCGAATGCGCTCCGATGAAGGCTCACCAAGGGAGGATGGTGTGATTTGGATCTGAATCCTCGTCTCTTTAATAGGCAGCTCATTCACACAGCTAGGGGGGTAAATGTAAAAACACCCTGGCTCTTCACATTCGCTCGACACGTGGAAAGTGGCCATTATTGGGCGTGGAATCCAAGGAGCGCAACATGCACAAGAAGCCGGGCACTATTTAAACAGGTACACAGGATTTGGAGAGGAACCCGCCTTGCAATGCCGAAGACAATCTGCGCGCCGGACTCATCGCCATTGAAGCCTGGTTCGGGGGCTACTGAGGGATTCCTGGATTAGGGGGTGTCCGGATAGCCGAACTATAACCTTTGGCCGGACTCTCGAACTATGAAGATACAAGATTGAAGACTTCGTCCCATGTCCGGATGGGACTTTCCTTGGCGTGGAAGGCAAGCTTGGCAATACGGATATGTAGATCTCCTCCCATTGTAACCGACTCTGTGTAACCCTAGCCCTCTCCGGTGTCTATATAAACCGAAAGGTTTTAGTCCATAGGACGAACAGACAATCATACCATAGGCTAGCTTCTAGGGTTTAGCCTCTCTGATCTCGTGGTAGATCTACTCTTGTACTACCCATATCATCAATATTAATCAAGCAGGACGTAGGGTTTTACCTCCATCAAGAGGGCCCGAACCTGGGTAAAACATTGTGTCCCCTGCCTCCTGTTACCATCTGGCCTAGACGCATAGTTCGGGACCCCCTACCCGAGATCCGCTGATTTTGACATCGACAATGACCCACAAGTATAGGGGATCTATCGTAGTCCTTTCGATAAGTAAGAGTGTCAAACCCAACGAGGAGCAGAAGGAAATGATAAGCGGTTTTCAGCAAGGTATTCTCTGCAAGTACTGAAATAAGTGGTAACAGATAGTTTTGTGATAAGATAAATTGTAACGAGCAACAAGTAACAAAAGTAAATAAAGTGCAGCAAGGTGGCCCAATCCTTTTGTAGCAAAGGACAAGCCGGAACAAACTCTTATATAAGGAAAAGCGCTCCCGAGGACACATGGGAATATCGTCAAGCTAGTTTTCATCACGTTCATATGATTCGCGTTCGATACTTTGATACTTTGATATGTGGGTGGACCGGTGCTTGGGTGCTGTTCTTACTTGAACAAGCATCCCACTTATGATTAACCTCTATTGCAAGCATCCGCAACTACAACAAAAGTATTAAGGTAAACCTAACCATAGCATGAAACATGTGGATCCAAATCAGCCCCTTACGAAGCAATGCATAAACTAGGGTTTAAGCTTCTGTAACTCTAGCAACCCATCATCTACTTATTACTTCCCAATGCCTTCCTCTAGGCCCAAATAATGGTGAAGTGTTATGTAGTCGACGTTCACATAACACCACTAGAGGCTAGACAACATACATCTTATCAAAATATCAAAGGAATACCAAATTCACATGACTACTAATAGCAAGACTTCTCCCTTGTCCACAGGAACAAACGTAACTACTCACAAAGCATATTCATGTTCATAATCAGAGGGGTAATAATATGCATATAGGATCTGAACATATGATCTTCCACCAAATAAACCAACTAGCATCAACTACAAGGAGTAATCAACACTACTAGCAACCTACTAGCACCAATCCCGGACTTTGAGACAAGAATTGGATACAAGAGATGAACTACGGTTTGGAGATGAGATGGTGCTGGGGAAGATGTTGATGTAGATTGCCCTCTCCCGATGAGAGGAGCATTGGTGATGACGATGGTGATGATTTCCCCCTCCCGGAGGGAAGTATCCCTGGTAGAACAGCTCTGCCGGAGCTCTAGATTGGTTCCGCCAAGGTTCCGCCTCATGGCGGCGGAGTCTCGTCCTGAAAAGTTCCTTCTTACTTTTTTTTCTCATCGAAAGACTTCATATAGGAGAAGATGGACGTGGAGAGCCACCAAGGGGCCCACGAGGTAGGGGGCGCGCCTCCCACCCTCGTGAGCAGGGTATGGGCCCCCTGGCCTTCATCTTTGGCGAGGATTTTTCTTTATTTATTTTAGGATGTTCTGTGGAGTTTCAGGACTTTTGGAGTTGCGCAGAATAGGTCTCTAATATTTGCTCCTTTTCCAGCCCAGAATTCCAGCTGCCGGCATTCTCCCTCCTTATGTAAACCTTGTAAAATAAGAGAGAATAGCCATAAGTATTGTGACATAAAGTGAAAGAACAGTCCATAATGCAATAAATATCAATATAAAAGCATGATGCAAAATGGACGTATCAGCTACACACGCGGTTGATGCATTTTAATTACGTTGAGTGTCAAGTTCTCTGCAACCGGACATTAACAAATTCCCATCTGCCCATAACCGCGGGCACGGCTTTCAAAAGTTCAAAACCCTGCAGGGGTGTCCCAACTTAGCCCATCACAAGCTCTCACGGTCAATGAAGGATATTCCTTCTCCCAGGATGACCCGATCAGACTCGGAATCTCGGTTCCTAGACATTTCAACAATGGTAAAACAAGACCAGCAAGACCACCCGATGTGCCGACAAATCCCGATAGGAGCTACACATAACTCGTTCTCAGGGCACACCGGATAAGCTAAGCGTACAGGAGCCGACGTAACCCAAGTTGCCAAGGGATGGCCCTGCACGGTGCTCTAGTTTGGACCAACACTCAGAGGAGCACTGGCCCGGGGGTTTAAATAAAGATGACCCTTGAGTCTGCAGAACCCAAGGGAAAAAGGCTTAGGTGGCAAATGGTAAAACCAAGGTTGGGCCTTGTTGGAGGAGTTTTATTGAAGGCGAACTATCAAGGCGTTCCCATTATAACCCAACCGTGTAAGGAACGCAAAATCAAGGAACATAACATCGGTATGACGGAAACTAGGGCGGCAATAGTGGAACAAAACACTAGGCATAAGGCCGAGCCTTCCACCCTTTACCAAGTTTATAGATGCATTAATTAAATAAGAGATATTGTGATATCCCAACAATAACCATGTTCCAACATGGAACAAACTTCATCTTCACCTGCAACTAGAAATGCTATAAGAGGGGCTGAGCAAAGCGACAAAATAGCCAAACAACGGTTTGCTAGGACAAAGTGGGTTAGAGGCTTGACATGGCAATATGGGAGGCATGATAAAGCATGTGGTAGGTATCGCGACATAGCAATAGAGCAAGCAACTAGCAAGTAAATATAGAAGTGATTTCGTGGGTATGGTCATCTTGCCTGAGATCCCGCAAGGAAGAAGAACGAGTCCATGAAGAAGACAAATGGACGTAGTCCAACGAATCCTCACAAACGCGACATTATAGGAACCAACCCGAAGAAGCAACATCGGAAAGAAGCAAGCCACATAGTAAACAAACATCACATAAACATGGCATGATGCACAACCAAGTATGATGCATGTCCGGTTTAATGATACATGCCATGGCAAAGTGCAACAAACAACACTACAAATTAAGTGGAGCTCAATATGCAACGAGTTGCATATTGACGGAACGCCACATCAAATGTTTAGTTCTCTCTCGTTTATGTACCCAACAATATTAAATGTTGTTAAACATGGCAAGAGGTGAAACATAATAAAACTTCCTAACTAGGCAAGTTTAAATGAGGCCGGAACAACAAGCAACAAGTCCGGAAAAATCCTCATGAGCATATTTCAAAGTTGGTACTGTTCTGCCCTAAACACAATTTTAGAGTTACTAAACATGCAAAGTAATCACACCATGTTAAACTAGGCATTTTTCTACCCCATTTACATATAAAGTTTATTAAGTTTGGAGCTACGGTTATTTAGTTATGAAATAAAGCATTTTAGCATGACAATAGGCAAAATTACACAAACAGTAGTTTAAACATTTTAAACATGGTTGAAAGTTGCATAATATGAAACTAGACATATTTTTAAGCATTTTTCATATATAAAGTTTTTACAAAAGATGCTCGGTTGGAGAGTTATGATATGCATGGAGCTTAGGGGGTTTTCTGCAAATCTGTAAAACACTGGAAGAATTAGCTAAATCCGTCCAAGGGAAAAAACATGATACGGGTCGCATCTGAGCAGGAAGCCCAACAGCGGAAAGGACAAGGGGCTGCTCACCAGGCCTCATGGGCCTGCTTGGTGAGGAGGCTGGACGTAGGCTGGCCTTGCCAGCAGCAGGCCGGCTGGGAAGCTGGGCTTCACGCGGCGCTGGATGGGAGGCTGGGTTTCCGACGAGGTGAGGTTGGTCCACGCGCTGACCCATGGTCAACATGACCATGAGAGCGGGCGAACGAGAGGCTTGGCACGGTGTGCGTCTCCAGGAAGAACAGGGGCGCGGCGCCGGTGCTACAGGGATGCAGGCGAGATGGAGGGAGGCAGACGACGCGGATCCGGCGGGGACATGCTGGAACTGGCCGGATCTAGCAGCGGGGGTGGCGAACGGGTGGTGGCCATGGCGGTTGATGTCAACGGGAGGCGCGGCCATGGCTTCAGGCTCCATGGTTCCTGCAGGGGACTCGGGAACGACGACAGACTTGGCGCTGCGCAGAATCTTGGCGGAGGACGACGAGCGGCACTGGGCGTTTGGATCCACGGGATCGAGATGAGGCAAGGGGCTCGTCCTCGTCCTCGAGTTCTCGCAGGAACAGGGGAGGCGGAGGCGGGATGCAGGGAAGCGGCGGCGGCGAACTTGGCGCTCGGGGTGACCTCCGACGACACGTGGACGGCTGGGATGGATGACGGGGCGCGAATCCGGTCCCCAGAGATGGTTCTGGAGGGGGGGGGGACGAACTCGAGCTCCGGGCGCCATGGCGGTCTCCTGTTGCTGCGTGTTACAGAGAGAGATGGAGATCTTAGAAGACAGGGAGAAGAAGAAAAGAGAGATGGACAGAGTAGGGAGCAGGGGCGCAACAGAGGCAGTGGTCTGGCGATCTGGCAGTGAGTGGTCGCCGGCGGCGAGGTTCACCGAGGGCAGCGAGCGCGGGAGCTCCATCTCGGCTGGTCGGGGGGCTGGGGTTTGGATCGAGGAGGAGCAGTGGAGAGCGATGGGCGGCTGGTGGCTGAAATCGAGGAGGATGGGATCCCGGGGAAGAGGGGAGTAGGTGGAGTGGCGGCGGCGTGATGGGATCGATGGGACAAAGCATCTAGGATCTAGGGTTGGACTAGTTTATATAATGAGTGGGTTAGATTGGGGGCTATCTCGTCCCTTCGATCAAAATCGTACGGTCAGGAAAAAAAGGCTAGGGAGCCCAAATAAGAAAAATGGTGATGTTTTGTAGATGTTTGGGGATGATCCGGACCCATCGGTGACGACCGCCTGTGTCGGGTCCGGGACAGCTTTCGGACGCGTTCGCGAGGAGGGCCGCGGCATAACCGAGAGAGGTTAGGTTGGGCCCGATGGTAAGTAGCGGACTGTGTAGACGGACTAGAGAGGAAAGAGAGGGAAAGCCCGACAACAGTTTTCGGAGACCGAAAACGTCCGATGTTAGACCGACTATACTGCCGCTATAGTTATTCGTTGGGGCATCTAACGGACTCCGAATGCGATGAAACTTGGCAGGCGGTCTACTGACAACAAAACAACACCGCACGCCAACTTTCATCCCATTCCGAGAACATTTTCCGGCCACTTATAAAAATAATATTTCGGACGTGTCGCGAGCACGTGCAAGTGTGTCTGTGCTCAGAACGGACAACGAAAAGAATGATGAGACCGGGACGGATGCAAGTTTCGAAAACGTGCAGATGCAATGCGGATGATGACATGGCAAGATGCAACACGCAAGTAATGACATAGCAACGTCAGCGAATAACTGGAAGACACCTGGCACATCGGTCTTGGGGCGTCACCACACTCCACCACTACAAGAGGATCTCGACCCGAGATCCTAGGGATGGCACCGAAGGGAAAAGGAAGAGGAAGAGGTGAGGTGAAACTAAGTTGCTTCTTTGAAAAACCAGTGAAACCAAGAACCTTGAGAGGTTAAACCATCTTCGAGAAAAGAATACAACGAAGATGAACAAAGTTGAAAACACTCCGTTAGAAAAGAGGAACAAGGAACATTACGAGAAACTTTGTAGGTTGAAAGGCATAAGAAAAGGGTACACCGAACAAGAAGTACATGCAAGCACTCCGGCAGAAACGAGATGTATAAGGAACGATAAGGATCAATTACGACAACACTCCGGTTGGAAAAGGAAGGTAAAGAATATGAGCTTTGCAATATGAAAGCACTTGGATGAAGACTCTGGTTAGAAGCGGAATGATAGACATAACACTCCGGTTAAAACAAGATAGAGAAGGGAATAAGAATGATATAATTTGGGCAGCACTCCGACTATAAATGGAAGGAATCGAACATGAACTTGACAAGATGAGAAGGAACTTGAAAAGAGGACACGACACTCTGGTTAAAGGATAAGCACGAAAAGAACACGATCCTCACAATTCGAGATGATGAGTGAAAAGAGCAACATAACAAAGCCTCCGAGAGAAAGAATCGAGGATCGATCATTGGAATGAAAGGATGGAGAAGAAAATGACAACTTCTGCCACCAAAGAGCTTGGAGAGCACCCTTCCAAGAAGGTTATAACGGAGTTGTTGGAAAAAAATCAGCAACGAAACGAATAAACTTGTAGTGGGCTTATGGAAAACATCTCAAAATTATGCGGTGAAATTCTGCCACTAACGGAAACAATAGATTGGATCGATATCAACACAGAGACGAGAAAATTATTTCACCGGATGCGTAACTGCTGAACTTGGGTCATTTATAAGCACCCTAAATAGAAGCAACCCTTAGGGGAAAGCTTTAGGTGAAATATAACCCAAGATAACTCCAATGAAGAGATTGATTGGTTGCAAAGGATCTCAAGAACGAATTGAAAATGATGGGTTTAAAATATGTCATTCCAGACAACTTGTGAATCATGAAACACGAAGGGAAATTGTCAACAATGACATAACACCACCTCAAAAGATGAGATATGAAAGAATTGCACTTTGGAATGCAGGAAGAAGAATACTTGAACTCCTTTGAAAAGAATCTCGATGAAAACTTCGAGAAGGAATTAAATCCTTTATGCCCCAACATGTAGAGCCTTCGTGAGAACTCCGGTAACAAAAGGACGATCAAACGAAAAGAAGGATGAAAAGACTAATATTGAAGCCTTGCAATGATTAGATGAAGCTTTGCGACGAGATAAAGTGGAAACTTGGAACTCCGGAAGAAAAGATGAACAAATGAAATCAAGAATTTGATGAACCTCCGGAATAAGGAATTAATCACTTGGATGAAACAAGGATAAGAATTACATTATGCATATCCTTCACCAATTAAATTGATGACCCACATTGGATTTGGCATGCTACTTATTCTCGTAGAAAGGATTAAGATAGATATAGCGTCAAACTTAAGATGGTCTTCAACGATCCACCGGTAGGATTGAAAACAACGAATACATTGATATGATAACCGAAGGAAGAAGAATCTTGAACGAACCACCGTAAGAATTGAAAATGAACGAAGATACTTGAGAGAATTTAGATACCACTGAAACGAAGAGATCATGAGATGATTAGAGAATATTGAATGATGCACCGATAAGATTTGGAGAATAATAGCTGAAAACTGAGGATGAATAATTCTGAGATGATGGCCTTCGGAGAATCAAACTGAAAAGACTCCTGAATTGCTTCGGATGGGTGAAAAGAATTCTCACAATCGAAAACAATTATTAGAGGATGGCATCACGCTTGAACTGAGAATCCTCGAGAGAAAGCACAAGATTTAGAGGAAACACTTCTTCAGTCTTCAAATCCGAGAAAGACGACGAGAAACACCACCATGAATTGTTGAGACACTCCGGAATAATGAAGAATATAAAGGCTGAATCAACAATGAAAAGAATTTGAAAGATCTTGGAGAAAGGAATTTGACTGATGAAAATTCATTCTTACGTCAAACTTTGAAGAGGATTTGATAATCACTCCGGAAAGATTAGAAGAGTCAGGTAAGATCCTAAGAAAAAACCTGTGGGTTAGGGCCCACTCAAAAGACACACCGTTGAACGATTACTTGGAAGAGAGATTTGCACCGGTTAAATTAAATGACTTGAATGAGATAACAACCTCGAAATAACTTGAATGGATCGAGAATGTAACCGTGAGTCTTCTGAGATATCTTCAGCACTACAGAACAATTGAATAACAAGCGGGTTATGATTATGAGGTGCATCGGCATGTGAAAGCATTTGAAACAAAGAAAAGAATATGATCAACAGTGACAACTCGAATTGAAACCACTGGAGAAGGAAAAGAACGAAGAATGGTGAACTTGAGTCTCCGTTAGAATCTTCCTGAGAATCACCGGATAAGAATATTGAAAGAAAAGAATGGAGAGACTTCACATCAATAAAAGGATACATGATTAAGAAATCTGATTCCTTAAAGAAACAAGGGTGGGAGGGCGGGAAAACAAAGTCAACTTGGAGACGGATGAAACGAACACCGTTGAGAAGAACTGAAAGGTGGTCTTGCGAATGTTGAAAATGATCGGATCCACTTGAAGAGAAACCCGCCGGTTGAGAAGAAATTGAAATGACAAACTTGATGATCGAGAAGGATTAGTATTCACATAGGAATATGAGAACACCGCTTGGGAAAGGTATGGAATCAACATTTGACTTTGAAGCAACTCGAATACCACAACTGAAAACAAAAACAAAGGATTGGCTTGCGGAATAAGCCGGAACAAACATATGATAGAGATTTCGTCTGAAGTTTTCGTGGTGGGGCCCACAGGGGCTCGATCGTACAACACCATCATGTACAAGGCAGTTCACATGACATACGAAGCGTCCCCGAGTCAGCATAGCCAAGGACTCTTTAAGACACAACGAGACCACTGTAAAACCAACGGTGGATAGGCGGACCACTAGACGTCGAACCCCAATTTCATATCATACATCTGTCAGAACGATATCCTAAGAGCTACTTGAATTCCCACTTATAAACTCCCGAAACTTTCCGGTTATGCAATCAGGTGTTGGGGATATAGGGGAAGCATAATATCTCACCCAACAATAACAAATCCTACATCCAGCTGTATCCATCCTTCAACACATAACCA
Source organism: Triticum aestivum (assembly GCF_018294505.1). NCBI lineage: Eukaryota > Viridiplantae > Streptophyta > Magnoliopsida > Poales > Poaceae > Triticum > Triticum aestivum. Next base: position 649,330,049 of record NC_057800.1, read on the forward strand.
AGAAACCTTCGGAAATCATTTACCTCAACCTTCGAAAAGCATCCATTATACGAGTTATGGAAATACTCCCAAACTCCCGCCCCAGTACTAGGTGGCGTTGAGGTTATCTCACCAACAACTGCATAAAAGAGATTTTTGATGTCGGCGAAACTCAGGTATTCCAGAACTGCAACGATAAAATTGTGACGACAACACCTCGGAGCTCAACTTCCCGGGACACTGCCATAACCCCTAAATGTCAGGAGGCACCAAGAACAATGTTCTCATCACAAAACCATCGGAATGATTCCAAGATACCCGCGTGATCCTAATTTTTTAGTGAAATTTGAGGAGAGAAGAGTCAAAACTCTACGTCAGGAGGCCTCACCAGACGATGAAGGGACTGAGGAGTAAAAGAATCCTACTCTCCGATATATATAATCCTATAAGACTCAAAACATTTTTCTAGACTCAAGAACGCCAGCGATTCGATCAAGCAGGGGGCTCCTAAGTCGGGGAAGGCTCTGATACCAACTTGTAACACCCACGATGCGGCTATATCTCCTGCGTGTCGGAGCACGACTTAGAGGCATAACCGCATAGTAGGCATGTCACAAGAGGGGTAATCTTTACACATCCCATGTACTGAATATGAAAGGGATAAAGAGTTGGCTTACAATCGCCACTTCACACAATACATGAATATAGCATTACATCATCCAGATACAATCAAGGTCCGACTACGGAACCAAATAAAGAAAGACCACCCCTAATGCTAGATCCCCGATCGCCCCAACTGGGCTCCACTACTGAACAACTGGAAACGGAACAACATAACAAACACGAACTCATCGAGCTCCTCCTTGAGCTCGGTTGCGTCACCTGCACGATATCATCGGCACCTGCAAGCTGGTTTTGGAAGTAATCTGTGAGTCATGGGGACTCAGCAATCTCACACCCTCGCGATCAAGACTATTTAAGCTTATGGGTAGGTAAAAGGTAGTGAGGTGGAGCTGCAGCAAGCACTAGCATATATGGTGGCTAACTTACGCCAATGAGAGCGAGAAGAGGAGGCAAAGCACAGTCATGAACTAAAAGTGATCAAGAAGTGATCCTGAAACTACTTACGTTCAAGCATAACTCCAACACCGTGTTCACTTCCCGGACCCCACCGAGAAGAGACCATCACGGCTACACACGCGGTTGATGCATTTTAATTAAGTTAAGTATCAAGTTCTCTACAACAGGACATTAACAAATTCCCATCTGCCCATAACCGCGGGCACGGCTTTCAAAAGTTCAAAACCCTGCAGGGGTGTCCCAACTTAGCCCATCACAAGCTCTCACGGTCAACGAAGGATATTCCTTCTCCCAGGATGACCGGATCAGACTCGGAATCCCGGTTACAAGACATTTCGACAATGGTAAAACAAGACCAGCAAGACCACCCACTGTGCCGACAAAACCCGATAGGAGCTGCACATAACTTGTTCTCAGGTCACACCGGAAGCTAAGCGTATAGGAGCCGACGTAACCCAAGTTGCCAAGGGATGGCCCTGCACGGTGCTCTAGTTTGGACCAACACTCAGAAGAGCACTGGCCCGGGGGTTTAAATAAAGATGACCCTTGAGTCTACAGAACCCAAGGGAAAAAAGGCTTATGTGGCAAATGGTAAAACCAAGGTTGGGCCTCGCTGCAGGAGTTTTATTCAAGGCGAACTGTCAAGGGGTTCCCATTATAACCCAATCGTGTAAGGAACGCAAAATCAAGGAACATAACACTGGTATGACGGAAACTAGGGCGGCAAGAGTGGAACAAAACACTAGGCATAAGGCCGAGCCTTCCACCATTTACCAAGTTTATAGATGCATTAATTAAATAAGAGATATTGTGATATCCCAACAATAACCATGTTCCAACATGGAACAAACTTCATCTTCACCTGCAACTAGCAACGCTATAAGAGGGGCTGAGCAAAGCGGCAAAATAGCCAAACAACGGTTTGCTAGGACAAGGTGGGTTAGAGGCTTGACATGGAAATATGGGAGGCATGATAAATCATGTGGTAGGTATCGCGGCATAGCAATAGAGCGAGCAACTAGCAAGCAAAGATAGAAGTGATTTTGAGGGTATGGTCATCTTGCCTGAGATCCCGCAAGGAAGAAGAACGAGTCCATGAAGAAGACAAATGGACATAGTCCAACGAATCCTCACAAACGCGACAATATCGGAACCAACCCGAAGAAGCAACACCGGAAAGAAGCAAGCCACATAGTAAACAAACATCACATAAACATGGCATGATGCACAACCAAGTATGATGCATGTCCGGTTTAATGATACATTGCATGGCAAAGTGCAACAAACAACACATCAAATTAAGTGGAGCTCAATATGCAACGAGTTTCATATTGACAGAACACCCAACAATATTAAATGTTGTTAAACATGGCAAGAGGTGAAACATAATAAAACTACCTAACTAGGCAAGTTTAAATGAGGCTGGAACAACAAGCAACAAGTCCGAAAAAATCCTCATGAGCATATTTCAAAGTTGGTACTGTTCTGCCCTAAACACAATTTTAGAGTTATTAAACATGCAAAGTAATGACACCATGTTAAACTAGGCATTTTTCTACCCCATTTACATGTAAAGTTTATTAAGTTTGGAGCTACGGTTATTTAGTTATGAAATAAAGCATTTTGCATGACAATAGGAAAAATTACACAAACATCAGTTTAAACATTTTAAACATGGTTGAAAGCTGCATAATATGAAACTAGACACAATTTTAAGCATTTTTCACATATAAAGTTTTTACAAAAGATGCACGGTTGGAGAGTTATGATATGCATGGAGCTTAGGGGGTTTTCTGCAAATTTGTAAAACACTGGAAGAATTAGCTAAATCCGTCCAAGGGGAAAAACATGATACGGGCCGCATCTGAGCAGGAAGCCCAACAGCGGAAAGGACAAGGGGCTACTCACTAGGCCTCATGGGCCGGCTTGGTGAGGAGGCTGGACGCAGGCTGGCCTTGCCAGCAGCAGGCCGGCTGGGAAGCTGGGCTTCGCGCGGCGCTAGATGGGAGGCTGGGCTTCCGACGAGGTGAGGTTGGTCCACGCGCTGACCCATGGTCAACACGACCACGAGAGCGGGCGAACGAGAGGCTTGTCGCGGTGTGCGTCTCCAGGAAGAACAGGGTCGCGGCGCCGGTGCTGCAGGGATGCAGGCGAGATGGAGGGGGGCAGACGACGAGGATCCGGCGGGGACATGCTGGAACTGGCTGGATCCAGCAGCGGGGGTGACGAACGGGCGGTGGCCATGGCGGTTGAAGTCAACGGGAGGCGCGGCCATGGCTTCAGGCTCCATGGTTCCTGCAGGGGACCCGGGAACGGCGGCAGACTTGGCGCTGCGCAGAATCTTGGCGGAGGATGACGAGCGGTGCTGGGCGTTCGGATCCACGGGATTGAGATGAGGCAAGGGGCTCGTCCTCGTCCTCGAGTTCTCCCAGGAACAGGGGAGGCGGAGGCGGGATGCAGGGAAGCGGCGGCGGCGAACTTGGCGCTCGGGGTGACCTCTGACGGCGCGTGGACGGCTGGGATGGATTACGGGGCGTGAATCTGGTCCCCGGAGATGGTTCTGGAGGGGGGGCGAACTCGAGCTCCGGGCGCCATGGCGGTCTCCTGTTGCTGCGTGTTACAAAGAGAGATGGAGATCTTAGAAGATAGGGAGAAGAAGAAAAGAGAGATGGACAGAGTAGGGAGCAGGGGCGCAACAGAGGCGGTGGTCCGGCGATCTGGCTGTGAGTGGTCGCCGGTGGCGAAGTTCGCCGAGGGCAGCGAGCGCGGGAGCTCCATCTCGGCTGGTCGGGGGGCTGGGGTTTGGATAGAGGAGGGGCAGTGTGGAGCGATGGGTGGCTGGTGGCTGAAATCGAGGAGGAGGGGATCTTGAGGAAGAGGGGAGTAGGTGTAGTGGCGGCGACAGGATGGGATCGATGGGACAAAGCACCTAGGATCTAGGGTTGGACTAGTTTATATAATGAGTGGGTTAAATTAGGGGCTATCTCGTCCCTCCGATCAAAACCGGACGGTCAGGGAAAAAAGGCTAGGGAGTCCAAATAAGAAAACGGTGATGTTATGTAGATGTTTGGGGATGATCCGGACCCATCGGTGATGACCGCCTGGGTCGGGTCCGAGACAGCTTTCGGATGTGTTCGCGAGGAGGGCCGCGGCATAACCGAGAGAGGTTAGGTTGGGCCCGACAGTAAGTAGCGGACTGTGTAGACGGACTAGAGAGGAAAGAGAGCGAAAGCCCGACAACAGTTTTCGGAGACCGAAAGCGTCCGACATTAGACCGGCTATACTGCCACTATAGTTATCCGTTGGGGCATCAAACGGACTCCGAATGCGATGAAACTTGGCAGGCGGTCTACTGACAACAAAACAACACCGCACGCCAACTTTCATCCCATTCCGAGAATATTTTCTGGCCACTTATAAAAATAATATTTCGGACGTGTCGCGGGCGCGTGCAAGTGTGTTTGGGCTCAGAACGGACAACGGAAAGAACGAGGAGACCGGGACGGATGCAAGTTTCGAAAACATGCAGATGCAATGCGGATGATGACATGGCAAGATGCAACATGCAAGCAATGACATAGCAACGTCAGCGAATAACTCGAAGACACCTGGCACATCGGTCTTGGGGCGTCACAAATATATAGACCATCCGGCACAGGAGCCACTTGGGGAGTTCCCCACATGAAGTAGGCGCCCTTAAGGTGGGTGCCTAGAACCTGTGGGCCCACCAAAGGTTGGGTCTCATCCCCTAGTCCTCTTCTGGCATGAATCTTCTCAACCTATTTTTGTTTTATTTTTTTCTCGGACTTCTTCTATATTGATTTTCTAAAATTCCAAAAACACCAGAAACATGAGATGGCATTAGGCACTGGATTAATATGTTAGTTCAATAAAAATTGATAAAAACTATACCCAAACTACCTAATTGATATCAGTATATGAGGAATCATACAAAAATTATAGATCAGTTTGAGACGCATCAGCGACAACAGATGTAAGGCCGATAGGGATCGCGGTATACTTTGACCCCGACCAAGGACCCTTCTGCCTCAGCATGTGATAACATGCTAGACAACCCTTCTATGAAAATTAGAAAGAGGTAGGGGAAAGGGGGCCCTGTGACAACCCTCTAGCTGGCAAATAAAAATCTTAGTTTCAATAGAACTAAAATGAACTAAATAGCTTTGTGAATAGACATTCCATTATCATGTTAATCCATCCATCATTGAAGCCCATTCTCGTCAATTCATATCTAATTATACCATACATACGCCCTTCTCCCCTTTCTTCTTCTTGATCCGGTGTACGGACGCATGAGCAACAAGAATATTATCAATTATAATCATCCCTAGAACAAAAACACTTTGGTACTCTCCAATGATCTCTCGCAACATAGCTTTGAGTTTGTTCGCCAACAGTTAACTTATAAATTTATAGATCACATTACAAAGACGGATGTTCATTCTTTGGAATAAAGACAAGTATGGATTTATTCCACCTCTTAGGGTCTTTCTACATTCAAAGCTAAGATGAATCCATTGATCATATATTCTCCCAACATTGGCCAGAACCTTTTATAAGATATTGCATGCAACCTATTAGGTGCAGACGTCTTCATGTCTCCAATAATCATTTTTTTACTTATGCGATTGTGTATGGTGCTATAAGAATTTCATGCATACTCATAGTTACCCCAAAATTACATTTCCTAGCACAACATTACTAGGTTCATTGACCTTGGAAGTAAACAAGCTCTTAAAATATTCAAAAATATGATTGGCAAGTTCATCATTAACTTCCACAACATCCCCATTTGCGTCCTACAAGCTTTGATGGGTTTCCTCCTCTTCCGCTCTGATGCATAATGCTAGAAAAAGATTTAATTTTGGTAACTGTGCCTAAACAAGTTGGAACATTCCTGCTACATCCACGCCACCTCTTCCTACTTGATAGCAGCTCAAGTGCTGCAAATAGTTCTTGTTGTCCGCTTGGCATTGCATCCATCATCGGATCACAACGGAGGTCTTCTAATATCTTCTTAAGTTCATATATTAATTTTCTTGGGCCTTCAAGCACATGCTTATTGGGCCTTTAAGCACATGCATATCCCAATTATGTAAGTTGGTGTGGGCGTCATCAAGCTTTTGTATAATTCTATACCATGCTTCTTCTAGTATTTCATGCATTTCAAATCTTGGAGCCATCTAGCTTCAAAGCGTTCCCCGCCAGATCCAAAGTAGGTCCCATGCACCCTTCCATATAATTCAGCGCTAGTCTATGATCGAACTTGGTCATCTCGCCATTAAGTGTAGTCGCATGCAAACGAATGCTCGACTAGGTTTGGTTGCACAAAGATATGCCGAGTCTCTCTCTAATTTTACCATGATGCCAAGTAAACAATTCACCCATGCACGATATGTAATCCAGATCATAGTCAATCTGCGTGTCTTGAAAAGCTTGCTTGTATCTGTCTGGACTTGGATTTTCCCCTTCTTTCTCAGTATTGTACAAATTTTCATTAAAATCTCTAAGTAGGAACCAAGGCAATACGGAGTTTAACTTGGTTTGTGTGGACAACCAGGAGGGGCGGGTGTGCTCTATTTGTTTGGATCATTCCCAACGATCATGGTTGGTTAGATAGTGTAAACGCATAGAATTCATGTACTAATGGATCATGTGCTTGATGTTAAGCTATGTCAACTTGTCCATAAAAATTTTCCTGACTTGTTCATAAATTGATTCGTTTCGTCTGAAATTTGTTGTGCTTTCTGATGAGTCCATTTTATGTGATGATTTTGATAGTTATTTTGTGCCTACATGGTAGGCTTTGTGAGATTTTATCACGTTCATGCACCTCTTTTTGTCGGTATTCCACAGGTAACGCCTTTTGGAGCAAATAATGTATTATGGAAGGAATACACAAGAAATGGTAGTGAAATCTCATATTTAATGTGATAATCATCTACCATAAAAGAATGGAGAGAAGCGGCCAAAGGAGGAGTCGCCATGGCGCTTCCAGAGCCAAAGACAACATTCCATACGAGTGCGCCCGCTCGTATGGGTGGTCGTATGATGTGCCGACGTCACCACCTCATCCACTATTTCAACCCCGTAAAAACGGATCGAAGACTAGATGCAGGGAGTCACCAGAAACTCGTCTAGAAGGAAGAACCCTAGCTTCCACAGATCATTCGGAGCAGGAATTGACAAGGGGGAGATCACCATCTTCACCAATCACAATGTGGGCTACAACATAATCATCACTGTCATCATCATCAACATCATCACCACTGTCATCAGCATCACCATCCATATCCATCTCATTGTAACATCAGGAACCCTAGTGGATCGCCTTGTGTGTTATGTTGTAATCATTTCATGTACACCTTCAGCACCATCATGATGTTTGTTGCCTCCATGTGTGAGTAGTTTCCCTAGTTCTTGGGGACATGGATGAACCCTAGTGTGCAATAGCTCGTTTGCTATTAGGATTTAATATCCTCTTTGCATGCTTATGTTAATAATCTTCTTGATGTTGGGGTGAACTCGACCATCCAACATATGCCAACTTCACGCGGAAGGTTATTACTGTCGGCAAACCGGCTAGTTGTGGGGGTGGGTATGTGATTGTGCATATCTCCCTCCATCCCGGGTCATTGCAGCAAGGGGTAAAACAAACACCACTTGTAGGTTGCATCCACGGTGACCTCTTTCCTCTTAATCACCATTTGATATAACCAGGGTGGGGAAGAACGATGGTAGCGGATGTGATACGGGGTTGTCGCGTGTATGCACATATCTGTACCGGCTCTGCCCACAAATAGAAGTATGCATAGTGGCTTAGGAATCCGTCATAGCATTGTGTTTAGACACCGCTATAGATGTGTGCTAGTGGGGAACCCATACTCCCTGGGAACGCCTTAGTATTATTGATTTCTTCATCGTGTTTTACAGTCCTTTTTTACTTCATTTCAATTCAGTACTTTACTTTACTATTCGTCACTTCACTCCATCATTCCACATCTGCTTTAGTTCTTTCAACTTGCAGGCACAACTATTTAACCCTTTCAAGAGACACAAGATTGATTCATGTACTCCCTGTGGGATCCATACTCTTACTTCGAAAAGGGTACAACTAAACCAAGTGCACTTGCAAGACATCACTTTCTTATAGTTTGGGGAAGACCATGGTCATGCGCGGAAATGCAAGATGGCTTCTTCAGAGGGTGTTTGTGCCCCTTTTGAAAACCTGTGTCTTAGGTTTTCGCAATATTCGGGCTCACAAAATTGCATTTTGATGAAGATCTTGGCCAAAGTTCATTGTCCCTCCAATGCACCATGGGAATTAATCCTATCCTCCGGGTTTATTGGGTCAAAGGGGAACCTAGTAGAGTAAGTAATTCCAAGGACGCTCCTCGGTTGCTATTAAAAACCATTTGTTGTTCCCTCAATTACTTTCTAGTTTTAATTCCCCTCATTTTCTTAGCCAATGCATGTGTTTTTAATCTCCCGATGGAGGCACACACTTGTGATCTTCTACGTGGGCCAGCATGACACGAGTGCTCTTATAGGGTTGTTACCAAACAAAGGAAATCATTAATTAATTTTTGGGTTTTATTGCCTAAACTAATGGAATGCCACATCTACTGTTCACATGTGAAAGATCAAGAAAGTTTGGGACTCACTTGGGATTTTAGCGGATGTTTCTTTTGCTACTATGACTGGTAGGTCTGGAGGTATCTTTGGTGGCAGAGAAGACAACTAGTTAGAGGTGAGGATGTACAAACTAAAGGAAATATGCCCTAGAGGCAATAATAAAGTTGTTATTTATATTTTCTTATATCGTGATAAATGTTTATTATTCATGCTAGAATTGTATTCACTGGAAACTTAGTACATGTGTGAATACATAAACAAACAAAGTGTCACTAGTATGCCTCTACTTAACTAGCTCGTTAATCAAAGATGGTTAAGTTTCCTAGCCATGGACAAAGAGTTGTCATTTGATAAGCCAGATCACATCATTATAGAATGATATGATTGACTTGACCCATCCGTTAGCTTAGCACAATGATCGTTACAGTTTCATTGCTACTGCTTTCTGCATGACTTATACATGTTCCTCAGACTATGAGATTATGCAACTCCCGAATACCGGAGGAACACCTTCTGTGCTATTAAACATCACAATGTAACTAGGTGATTATAAAGATGCTCTACAGGTGTCTCCGATGGTGTTTGTTGAGTTCTCATAGATCAAGATTAGGATTTTTCACTCCGAGTATCGGAGAGGTATCTCTGGGCCCTCTCGGTAATGTACATCACAATAAGCCTTGCAAGCAATGTAGCTAATGAGTTAGTTACGGGATGTAGCATTACGGAACAACTAAAGAGACTTGCCGTTAACGAGATTGAACCAGGTATTGAGATACCGACGATCGAATCTCGGGCAAGTAACATACCGATGACAAAGGGAACAACGTATATCGTTATGCAGTTTGACCGATAAAGATCTTCGTAGAATATGTAGGAACCAATATGAGCATTCAGGTTCCACTATTGGTTATTGACCGGAGACATGTCTCGGTCATGTCTACATAGTTCTCGAACCCGTAGGGTCCGCACGCTTAATGTTCGGTGGTGATCGGTATTACGAGTTTATGTGTTTTGATGTACCGAAGGTAGTTCGGAGTCCCGAATTTGATCACAGACATGACGAGGAGTCTCGAAATGGTCGAGACATAAAGATCGATATATTGGAAGCCTATGTTTGGACATCAGAATGGTTCCGGGTGAAATCGGGAGTATATCGGAGCACCGGGAGGTTACCGGAACCCCCCGGGAGGTATATGGGCCTTATTGGGCCTTAGTGGAAGAGAGGGAAAAAGAAGCAAAGGAGGCCCCCCCAAGCCCAATCCGAATTGGGAGGGTGGCCGGCCCCCCTTTCCTTCCTTCTTCCTCCTCCTTCCTTCTCTCCTAGAACCAGCAAAGGGAAGGGGGGGGGGAATCCTACTCCCGGTAGGAGTAGGACTCCCTTGGGGCGCGCCTAGAGAGGTCGGCCCCCTCCCCCTCCTCCACTCCTTTATATATGGGGGAAGGGGGCACCCCATAGACACACAAGTTGATCATTGATCTTTAGCCATGCGCGGTGCCCCCCTCCACCATAATCCACCTCGATAATATTGTAGCGGTGCTTAGGCAAAGCCCTGTTCCGGTAGCAACATCATCACCGTCATCATGCCGTCGTGCTGACAAAGCTCTCCCTCGAAGCTCTACTGGATCAATAGGTGACGATAGAGATCATGACGGTACTTTGGAGATGGAGATCAAAGGCGCAAGATGATCATGGCCATATCATGTCACATATTTTGATTGCATGTGATGTTTATCCTTTATGCATCTTATTTTGCTTAGTTCGGCGGTAGCATTATAAGATGATCTCTCACTAAATTTCAAGGTACAAGTGTTCTCCCTGAGTATGCACCGTTGCGACAGTTCGTCGTGCCGAGACACCACGTCATGATCGGGTGTGATAAGCTCTACGTTCACATACAACGGGTGCAAGCCAGTTTTGCACACACGGAATACTCGGGTTAAACTTGACGAGCCTAGCATATGCAGATATGGCCTCGGAACATTGGAGACTGAAAGGTCGAGTGTGAATCATATAGTACATACGATCAACATAGTGATGTTCACCATTGAAAACTACTCTATCTCACGTGATGATCGGACATGGTTTAGTTGATATGGATCACGTGATCACTTAGATGATTAGAGAGATGTCTATCTAAGTGGGAGTTCTTAAGTAATATGATTAATTGAACTTTAAATTTACCATGAACTTAGTCCTGATAGTATTTGCATATCTATGTTGTAGATCAATTGCTCGCGTATAGCTTCCCCATTTTATTTATGATATGTTCCTAGAGAAAACTATGTTGAAAGATGTTAGTAGCAATGATGCGGACTAGCTCCGTGATAAGAGAATTATCCTCATTGCTACACAGAAGAATTATGTCCTTGATGCACCGCTAGGTGATGGACCTATTGCAGGAGCAGATATAGACGTTATGAACGTTTGGTAAAGCTCGGTATGATGATTACTTGATAGTTTAGTGCACCATGCTTTACGGCTTAGAACCGGGACTTCAAAAACGTTTTGAACGCCATAGAGCATATACAATGTTCTAAGTGTTGAAATTGGTATTTCATACCCATGCCCATGTCGAGAGGTAGAAGACCTCTAACAGTACTTTGCCTACAAGATGGAGGAGAATAGCTCAACGAGTGAGCATGTGCTCAGAATGTCTGAGTACTACAATCACTTGAATCAAGTGGGAGTTAATCTTCCTAATAAGATAGTGATTGACAGAGTTCTCTAGTCACTATCACCAAGTTACTAGAACTTCGTGATGAACTATAATATGCAAGGGATAACGGAAACAATTCCCAAAGCTCTTCGCGATGCTGAAATCGGCGAAGGTAGAAATCAAGAAAAAGCATCAAGTGTTGATGGTTGACAAGACCACTAGTTCAAGTAAAAGGGCAAGGGAAAGAAAGGGAACTTCAAGAAGAATGGCAAGCAAGTTGCCACTCCCATGAAGAAGCCAAAGTTAGACCCCAGACTGAAACTGAGTGCTTCTACTGCAAAGGAAATGGTCACTGGAAGTGGAACTGCCCTAGATACTTGGCGGAAACTTAAAGGTGTTAAAATCACAATCGTAAAAACCGGACATGTCTATGGTATCCTTGGACACTTATGATGCGGCCAGGGGATTCGTCCTAGGGTGCCACTCGGGGATGGCTTCGGCGTCCGAGTCCGAGTCATTGGAAAGGGAGATCTTCCCCTTCTTGGACGCCTCCACCTCTAGGTCCACGGAGGCCGCCCTTTTCTTCTTCCCCCCTTAAGGGGAGAATTGCTTTCCTCCTCCTCTTCCTTGTCTTCATCTCCCTCATGAGAGAAGGGAGCTTCGGTATCCCCGGATGTGGCGTCCGAAGTACCTTTACGGCGGAGGCCACTTTTGGCCTCCTTGCCCTTCTTCTTGGTCTTCTTCTCCGGCGCCTGGTACGACACCGGGACCAGCATCCTCATTAGCAGGCGAATGGCTGGGACTTCGAGTAGTGGAGCCGGACACCTGATCCGCTCTGCCTTCTTTGTCCAGCCCTGAGGAAAGAATGAAAGACTAAGCATACCCTTTGATTTATGAGTTGAAGTTATGTTTGGAAATTAGAAAACTTATTGGAGTGGCCGGATGAGCACAATCGAGGCCGATGTCTTTGGTCGTCTCCGGCCACAACTTCTGGGCCTTGAAAAGTGTCTTCCAGATCTCTTTATGCACCGTGCCGAAGAATCGCTGCAGGGTCCGAGGGCCAGCTAGATTGAACTCGCACATGTGGAGAGGTCGGCTCTGGCAGGGGAGAATCCGGCGAAAAAGCATCACCTGGATCACATCAGCAAGGCTGGTGTTCTTCTCCATCATATTTTTTTATGCGCTTCTGCAGTGTCATCACCTCATCAGACGCCGACCAATCCAGGCCCTTGTTAATCCATGAGGTGAGCCTCATTGGGGGCCCGGATCTAAACCCAGGAGCGGCTACGCAGTTGGCGCCACGGGGTTCGGCGATGTAGAACCACTCTTGCTGCCATATCTTGACAGTCTCCATGAAGGCCCCTTTTGGCCAAGTGACATTGGGGATCTTACTCACCATGGCGCCTCCGCAGTCTGCGTGCTGCCCGTCAACCACCTTCGGCTTCACATTGAAGACTTTAAGCCATAGGCCAAAGTGTGGGGGAGGGGGAATGCGGAGGAGCGCCTCGCACAGGATGATGAACGCCGAAATGTGGAGAAAGGAATTTGGGGCTAGATCGTGGAAATCTAGCCCGTAGTAGAACATGAGGCCACGGACGAAGGGGTGGAGGGGGAACCCTAGTCCGCGGAGGAAGTGGGGGATGAACACCACCCTCTCATTGGGCTCCGGAGTGGGGATGATCTGCTTTTTGGTAGGGGGCCGGTGCGTGATGTTCGCGATCAAGTACCCCGCTTCTCGGAGTTCCTTGACATTCCTATCCATGATGGAGGAAGCCATCCACTTGTCCTACGAGCCGGATCCGACCATGGTTGCAGGGGTCGGGCGGTGGAAAGGGCTGAGAGCTTGGGCGCTAGAGCTCGAGGATGGCAAGGCTGGGGAAGGAAGAAGGCGTTGGGTAAAAGATAGATCTTTATCCGCTTATAGAGGCAGTGAATATCAAGCACCCCCACTAGCCTTAAAACTCGCCTATTCCCAAGGGGTCGTGTGAATGACACGGTTGGATTACCCAAACCCGTATTGATGAAAATCCCGTAATAAGGGGACACGATCTCTGCTTTGATAAGACGTGTCAATGAAGGCCACGCCTCGAAACAAAAAGAGGGAGGCCAAAAACAGTTAGAAATAATAAAAGGGCCAGACGTGACGTTTTGCCGAAAAAGCTATCAGAGGATATGCTTTACTAAACATTATGCCCTTATGGTTTAGGGTTGTAACCATAATACAGAGCCGGATACAGAGCTTTTGTTCAAGAGACTGCTTCATGTGCGGAGAAGGAACCCGCCTTGCAATGCCAAAGACAATCAACGAGCCGAATACATCATCATTGAAGACTGGTTCAGGGGCTACTGAGGGAGTCCTGGACTAAGGGGTCCTCGGGTGTCCGGACAAATTGACATGGGCCGGACTGGTGGGCTGTGAAGATACAAGGCAGAAGACCTTTTCCCCGTGTCCGGATGGTCTCCTTTGCATGGATGGCAAGCTTAGAGTACGGATGTATTATTTCCTTTCTCTGTAAACCGATTTTGTACAACCCTAGACCCCTCCGGTGTCTATATAAACTAGAGGGTTTAGTCCCTAAAGGCTAAGGCAAGTCACATAGGCTAGACATCTAGGGTTTAGCCATTATGATCTCGAGGTAGATCGACTCTTGTACCCCCTATACTCATTAAATACAATCAAGCATGACGTAGGGTTTTACCTCCTTCAAGAGGGCCCGAACCTGGGTAAACATCGTGTCACCCTTGACTCCTGCTTCCTTCGATCCTCAGACGCACAGTTCGGGACCCCCTACCCGAGATCGGTCGGTTTTGACACCGACAACTGCTGTTTTTCACTATTGCGTGAGATACCTTATTCTCCAGCCTTACAACTACTCTAATGCCTCTTGTAGTATTTTAATTCTATATTAGGGCTTCATGTCTGGCAACCTTTCTACCCACGTGTAGTTTTGGTGTCTACGAAGTTGTGTTTTCACTCGATTTGTAATTAAAGGCTTTGCCTTTTTATAAGAATATTTGGTTTTAGTAAGTGTCGGGGGAGTTACCCACGACTAGACCCGGCTCTGAGAGTAAGTCATTTCTGGAGTTAAGTCGTCTCTGGAGTTAAGTCGACTGGCTATAATCATAAACCGACTATAATATTGACCCGGTTATAATCTTGACCCGACCTATTACAAGACAAGTTTTCTGACTCTGAAGATAAGCCGGCTCATGGATAAGCTGGATCACAGAGATGAGCCGGCTCATGGGTAAGCATGCCCATGGATAAGCTAGCTCACAAAGCTAAGCAAGCTCACAGAGATGAGTCGACTCATGAATAAGCTAGCTCATGGATAAGCAAGCTCAAAGATAAGCTGGCTCACAGAGCTAAGCCGGCTCACAGAGATAAGCGGCCTCACGGAGATAACCCTGCTCTGTAGATAACCCGGCTCTGGAGATAAGGTGGCTCATGGAGATGAGCCTGCTCTGGAGATGAGACCTAGCTTGAGGGTGAGTCCCAACCTGGAGAGACAAGTCCTGGTTTCCAGGAGTCCAAATACAAGACGGAGAACCCCGACTTGGATGACACAGAGGACTTAGAGTAGGACTCCGACTACGGGTATAATTCGGAATCTCTTGTAACCCCAGGCAGGGACGGAGCCAGAAAATTGAGATGGGGGGTCCAGAACCAAAAGCTTCAAAATCATAGGATATATTTGCCATAAAATAATCATAGGATATATGAAAATATACCATAGTAATTAGTAAATAATAGGATTTAGGACATCTAGATGGTAAATATATGTCTGTTGTTCAATAGTAAGAATAAATTACATTTCTATCAATTTGAACTCTGCTTTACGAGCACCAGTATCGAAGATATCAATTATTTCTTAAGAGCTAAACTTGGCTGCAAGTTCCTCCTTAATGTAAACTAGCGTGCAATGACAAAGAAAATCATCTCCCATTTTGCTTCGAAGCCGCGTCTTGACTAGTTTCATTGTAGAAAAGGCTCGCTCTGCTGTTGCAGTTGACATCGGAAGAGTTATCACCAATCGTAATAGCCTCTCAACCATTGGATAGTCAGAAGACTTGCCAGTCTTAACTATCCCTTTTGTTAGATCAGCAAGTGATTTGCAGTTCTTGATCTCTGGATGGTTGAATGTATCAAGGTGGAAATGTGGTAGCTCGCACTCCAACCGATCTCTTTCTTGACTAGAAAAATCTGCAGGATAGAATTTCTCCACTAGTCTGCATATCTTTGACTTTATGAAGGCATCATGCCTCGGGTCCAATGATGAACAAAGATCTAGAAGCTCAGTAACTTGAGAACTGAATCGATCATTCAACTCTATCACTTGTTGATCTATTGCAACATTAAACACATCTACTTTGTAATGATGGATAATTGTGGTGTTGTCATGCTTATTTGGAGATTTCGTCACATCAACATACCTAAAATTAATATATATTGAAAAATAAGAATTAGTTGCATGATCTACACATTGATGAGAAGTATGTAAGTGGCTAAATCTCTACATTGTAATTTATATAATCATAAAGAGATAGGAAAAGATACATACTTTTGATCCATGTCTGGGATGTCAATCTCATGTTTCACATAAAAGGATTTCACATCTTCAAAAAGGTTGTCCCATCCATCTTCTCTTAGTTCACCAAGCAACACCTTTGTGTTAGAAACACAATCTAATGCATTTGCAATGTCCAAAGATTTATGTTGAAGTTTGAGACACAAGACATCCATGATTTTCATGATTCTTTCCATTAAGTGTAGAATGAACACAAAATCAAATGTCAGTAGGATTTTCATGGCACCTCCGACATCACCTCTTGAGTTCCTTGTAGCTGAACGATCAGCTGCTACACTTCTTAGCACTGTAACAGTCGCGGCAAACATCTTTAACAAACTTTTGATAGATTTGTATTGGGAACTCCATCTCGTGTCTCCAGCCCTTTGTAAAGAACCTATTTGATTGGCTCCTCTACCCGTGACAAGCTCTCCCAATTCAATCTCACTAGCAATTTCAGCAGCCTGATTTTCTAACAGGTCATCATTCTATTTGGGAGATGCGCTAACTGTATTTACAATGAAATTTGCGTGCTGAAAAAAATTATGGACCTCATGTACCTCCCTTGAAGCAGCAACAAGAGCCAATTGGAGTTGATGTGCAAGACAATGGATATAGTATGCATAAGGGCACTCTCTGAGAATTAGAGCTTTTAGCCCATTCCACTCCCCCCTCATGTTGCTTGCCCCGTCATATCCCTGGCCTCTAATATCTTGCACATTCAACCCATTATCAACTAGGACGGCAATAATTGTGTTCTTGAGAGTCAAAGCACTAGTGTCTCTAACATGAACAAGATCAAGAAAATGTTCTCTTATCACCCCTTCTATGTTTGCAAATCAAAGAACTACTGCCATCTGCTCTTTTTTAGACTCATCTCTACATTCATCAACCAAGATAGAAAATTTGCTATTACCAAGTTCTTCTTTAATTGAGGTTTTCAGTTTTCCAGCAAATATGCTAGCAATTTCCTTTTGAATAGTTGATGAGGTGTACTTTGCATTTCTTTTTGGAGCATTATGTACAACTTCATGTAGATCCTTGTTATAAGAAGCCAAAAGCTTAATCATTTCCTTGAAATTACCTTGGGTTCTTGGAATCCTCAGACTCATCATTTCCTCTGAAGGGACATGCTTGAAACATTAGCCACCTGATGCAATCAACATAGAATAATTATTAGATGTCCAGTATTAAGAAATTCTAAATGTTCAAAATTAAATAATTCTTGCTTACCTCATGGCATCAATGGAAGTCTTTAGCCTTAGTCTTGCATCAAGAACCCGCTTCTTAGTTTGCTTTTCCATCACCTCATCAACATGATTAATTCTGTTTCACAAGATTTCATAACACTGAATTGCAAAATTGTGAGCTGAGCTGGGAGTAGTGCCCATATGCTTGAGAAAAGCACATTCTTTTCCATTGTTAACTTTCTTCCACTTATCAAATCCGCTCACTGTGAATGTATCTGAACCACACTTCCCAATTGGCTTCTTTGAGAAGAGAAAACAAGGCAAACAATAGGCACAATTTGTTAGAGGTGAATACTCCAACCACCAATGATTCGTGAACCAATCACTTTGGAATCACCTATGGCCAGCCCCTGTCCCAGTAAATACATACTCATCTGGCTTTAAGATTGGTTGATAAGCCCATTTAGATATATAAAAACGCCTAGCAGTATCATGCTCATCGGGAGGAAGTTGCCAAATTTCAAGACGTCGCCCGGGCTCTCGGTCATAACTTGTGGTTATAATTGTATCTTCTTCCGTAGCTTCTGGCACGGAAACATCATGATGAATTTGTGAAGGAAATATGCCCTAGAGGCAATAATAAAGTTATTATTTATTTCCTTATATCATGATAAATGTTTATTATTCATGCTAGAATTGTATTAACCGGAAACATAATACATGTGTGAATACATAGACAAACAGAGTGTCACTAGTATGCCTCTACTTGACTAGCTCATTAATCAAAGATGGTTATGTTTCCTAACCATGGACAAAGAGTTGTTATTTGATTAACGGGATCACATCATTAGGTGAATGATCTGATTGACATGACCCATTCCATTAGCTTAGCACCCGATCGTTTAGTATATTGCTATTGCTTTCTTCATGACTTATACATGTTCCTATGACTATGAGATTATGCAACTCCCGTTTGCCGGAGGAACACTTTGTGTGCTACCAAACGTCACAACGTAACTGGGTGATTATAAAGGTGCTCTACAGGTGTCTCCAAAGGTACATGTTGGGTTGGCGTATTTCGAGATTAGGATTTGTCACTCCGATTGTCGAAGAGGTATCTCTGGGCCCTCTCGGTAATGCACATCACATAAAGCCTTGCAAGCATTGCAACTAATGAGTTAGTTGTGAGATGATGTATTACGGAACGAGTAAAGAGACTTGCCGGTAACGAGATTGAACTAGGTATTGAAATATCGACGATCGAATCTCGGGCAAGTAACATACCGATGACAAAGGGAACAACGTATGTTGCTATGCGGTCTGACCGATAAAGATCTTCGTAGAATATGTAGGAGCCAATATGAGCATCCAGGTTTCGCTATTGGTTATTGACCGAAGACATGTCTCGGTCATGTCTACATTGTTCTCGAACCGTAGGGTCCGCACGCTTAAGGTTTCGATGACAGTTATATTATGAGTTTATGAGTTTTGACGTACCTAAGGTTGTTCGGAGTCCCGGATGTGATCACGGACATGACGAGGAGTCTCGAAATGGTCGAGACATAAAGATTGATATATTGGAAGCCTATGTTTGGATATCGGAAGTGTTCAGAGTGAAATTGGGATTTTACCGGAGTACCGGGAGGTTACCGGAACCCCCTGGGAGGTATATGGGCCTTAGTGGGCCTTAGTGGAAGAGAGGAGAGGTGGCCAGAGATGGGCCGCGCGCCCCTCCCCCCCCCCTTGGTCCGAATTGGACAAGGAGAGGGGGCCAGCCCCCCTTCCTCCTCTCTCTCCTCTTTCCCCCCCCCCCCTCCACGAATCCTATTCCGACTAGGAAAGGGGGGAGTCCTACTCGCAGAGGGAGTAAGACTCCTCCTGGCGCGCCTCTCCTGGCCGGCCGGCCCCCCTTCCTTGAAACTTTATATACGGAGGCAGGGGCACCCCCTAGAGACACAAGTTGATCCACATGATCATATTCTTAGCCGTGTGCGGTGCCCCCTTCCACCATAGTCCTCAATAATATTGTAGCGGTGCTTAGGCGAAGCCCTGCGACGGTAGTGCATCAAGATCGTCACCATGCCGTCATGCTGACGGAACTCTTCCCCGACACTTTGCTGGATCGGAGTCCAGGGATCGTCATCGAGCTGAACGTGTGCTAGAACTCGGAGGTGCCGTAGTTTCGGTGCTTGATCGGTCGGGCCGTGGAGACGTACGACTACATCAACCAAACGCTTCCGTTGTCGATCTACAAGGGTACGTAGATCACACTCTCCCCTCTCGTTGCTATGCATCACCATGATCTTGCGTGTGCATAGGAATTTTTTTGAAATTACTACGTTCCCCAACAGTGGCATCAGAGCCTAGGTTTTATGTGTTGATGTTATATGCACGAGTAGAACACAAGTGAGTTGTGGGCGATATAAGTCATACTGCTTACCAGCATGTCATACTTTGTTTCGGCGGTATTGTTGGACGAAGCGGCCTGGACCGACATTACGCGTACGCTTACGCGAGACCGGTTCTCTCGACGTGCTTTGCACAAAGGTGGCTAGTGACAGTTTCTCCAACTTTAGTTGAACCGAGTGTGGCTACGCCCGGTCCTTGCGAAGGTTAAAACAGCACCAACTTGACAAACTATCATTGTGGTTTTGATGCGTAGGTAAGATTGGTTCTTGCTTAAGCCCGTAGCAGCCACGTAAAACTTGCAACAACAAAGTAGAGGACGTCTAACTTGTTTTTGCAGGGCATGTTGTGATGTGATATGGTCAAGACATGATGCTAAATTTTATTGTATGAGATGATCATGTTTTGTAACCGAGTTATCGGCAACTGGCAGGAGCCATATGGTTGTCGCTTTATTGTATGCAATGCAATCGCACTGTAATGCTTTACTTTATCACTAAGCGGTAGCGATAGTCGTGGAAGCATAAGATTGGCGAGACGACAACGATACTACGATGGAGATCAAGGTGTCGCACCGGTGACGATGGTGATCATGACGGTGCTTCGAAGATGGAGATCACAAGCACAAGATGATGGTGGCCATATCATATCACTTATATTGATTGCATGTGATGTTTATCTTTTATGCATCTTATCTTGCTTTGATTGACGGTAGCATTATAAGATGATCTCTCACTAAATTTCAAGATAAAAGTGTTCTCCCTGAGTATGCACCGTTGCCAAAGTTCATCGTGCCCAGACACCATGTGATGATCGGGTGTGATAAGCTCTACGTCCATCTATAATGGGTGCAAGCCAGTTTTGCACACGCAGAATACTCAGGTTAAACTTGACGAGCCTAGCATATGCAGATATGGCCTCGGAACACTGAGATCGAAAGATCGAGCGTGAATCATATAGTAGATATGATCAACATAGCGATGTTCACCATTGAAAACTACTCCATTTCACGTGATGATCGGTTATGGTTTAGTTGATTTGGATCACGTAATCACTTAGAGGATTAGAGGGATGTTTATCTAAGTGGGAGTTCTTAAGTAATATGATTAATTGAACTTAAATTTATCATGAACTTAGTCCTGGTAGTATTTTGCAAATTATGTTGTAGATCAATAGCTCGCGTTGTTGCTTCCCTGTGTTTATTTTGATATGTTCCTAGAGAAAATTGTGTTGAAAGATGTTAGTAGCAATGATGCGGATTGGATCCGTGATCTGAGATTTATCCTCATTGCTGCACAGAAGAATTATGTCCTTGATGCACCGCTAGGTGACGGACCTATTGCAGGAGCAGATGTAGACGTTATGAACGTTTGGCTAGCTCAATATGATGACTACTTGATAGTTTAGTGCACCATGCTTAATGGCTTAGAATCGGGACTTCAAAGACGTTTTGAACGTCATGGAGCATATGAGATGTTCCAGGAGTTGAAGTTAATATTTCAAGCAAATACCCGAGTTGAGAGATATGAAGTCTCCAACAAGTTCTATAGCTAAAAGATGGAGGAGAATCGCTCAACTAGTGAGCATGTGCTCAGATTGTCTGAGTACTACAATCGGTTGAATCAAGTGGGAGTTAATCTTCCAGATAAGATAGTGATTGACAGAATTCTCTAGTCACCATCACCAAGTTAGTAGAACTTCGTGATGAACTATGATATGCAAGGGATAACGGAAACGATTCCCAAGCTCTTCATAATGCGGAAATTGACGAAGGTAGAAAACGAGAAAAACATCAAGTGTTGATGGTAGACAAGACCACTAGTTTCAAGAAAAGGGCAGAGGGAAGAAGGGGAACTTCAAGAAGAACATCAAGCAAGTTGCTGCTCAAGTGAAGAAGCCCAAGTCTGGTCCTAAGCCTAAGACTAAGTGTTTCTACTACAAAGGGACTGGTCACTGGAAGCGGAACTACCCCAAGTGATTGGCAGATAAGAAGGATGGCAAAGTGAACATAAGTATATTTGATATACATGTTATTGATGTGTACTTTACTAGTGTTTATAGCAACCCCTCAGTATTTGATACTAGTTCAGTTGCTAATATTAGTAACTCGAAACGGGAGTTGCAGAATAAACAGAGACTAGTTAAGGGTGAAGTGATGATGTGTGTTGGAAGTGGTTCCAAGATTGATATGATCATCATCGCAGACTCCCTATACTTTCGAGATTAGTGTTGAACCTAAATAAGTGTTATTTGGTGTTTGCGTTGAGCATGAATATGATTTGATCATGTTTATTGCAATACGGTTATTCATTTAAGTTAGAGAACAATTGTTGTTCTGTTTACATGAATAAAACCTTCTATGGTCATACACACCAACGAAAATGGTTTGTTGGATCTCGATTGTAGTGATACACATATTCATAATATTGAAGCCAAAAGATGCAAAGTTAATAATGATAGTGCAACTTATTTGTAGCACTGCCGTTTAGGTCATATTGGTGTAAAGCGCATGAAGAAACTCCATGCTGATGGGATTTTGGAATCACTTGATTATGAATCACTTGATGCTTGCGAACCATGCCTCATGGGCAAGATGACTAAGACTCCGTTCTCCAGAGCGAGCAACTGACTTATTGGAAATAATACATACTGATGTATGCGGTCCGATGAGTGTTAAAGCTCACGGCAAGTATCGTTATTTTCTGAACTTCACAGATGATTTGAGCAGATATGGGTATATCTACTTGATGAGACATAAGTCTGAAACATTTGAAAAGTTCAAAGAATTTCAGAGTGAAGTGGAAAATCATCGTGACAAGAAAATAAAGTTTCTACGATCTGATCGCGGAGACAAATATTTGAGTTACAAGTTTGGTCTTCAATTAAAACAATGTGGAATAGTTTCACAAACTCATGCCACATGGAACAACTCAGCATAATGGTGTGTCTAAACGTCATAACCGTACTTTATTGGATATAGTGCAATTTATGATGTCTCTTACCGATCTACCACTATCGTTTTGGGGTTATGCATTAGAGACAGCTGCATTCACGTAAAAAGGGCACCATCTAAATCTGTTGAGACGACACCGTATGAACTGTGGTTTGGCAAGAAACCAAAGTTGTCGTTTCTTAAAGTTTGGGGTTGCAATGCTTATGTGAAAAAGTTTCATCCTGATAAGCTCAAACCCAAATCGGAAAAGTGTGTCTTCATAGGATACCCAAAAAGTTACTGTTGGGTACACCTTCTATCACAGATCCGAAGGCAAGACATTCGTTGCTAAGAATGGATCCTTTCTAGAGAAGGAGGTTCTCTTGAAAGAAGTGAGTGGGAGGAAAGTAGAACTTGATAAGGTAATTGTACCTTCTCCCTTATTGGAAAGTAGTTAATCACAGAAATCTGTTCCTGTGACTACTACACCAATTAGTGAGGAAGCTAATGATGATGATCATGTAACTTCAGATCAAGTTACTACTGAATCTCGTAGGTAAACCAGAGTGAGATCCGCACCGGAGTGGTACGGTAATCCTGTTCTGGAGGTCATGCTACTTGACCATGACGAACCTACAAACTATGAAGAAGCGATGGTGAGCCCAGATTCCGCAAAATGGCTTGAAGCCATGAAATCTGAGATGGGATCCATGTATGAGAACAAAGTATGGACTTTGGTTGACTTGCCCATTGATCGGCAAGCAATTGAGAATAAATGGATCTTCAAGAGGAAGACGGACGCTGATAGTAGTGTTACTATCTACAAAGCTAGAATTGTCGCAAAAGGTTTTCGACAAGTTCAAGGTGTTGACTACGATGAGAGTTTCTCACTCGTATCTATGCTTAAGTCTGTCTGAATCATGTTAGCAATTGCCGCATTTTATGAAATCTGGCAAATGGATAAACAAAACTGCATTCCTTAATAGATTTATTAAAGAAGAGTTGTATATGATATAACCATAAGGTTTTGTCAATCCTAAAGGTGCTAACAAAATATGCAAGCTCCAGCGATCCATCTATGGACTGGTGCAAGCATCTCGGAGTTGGAATATACGCTTTGATAAGTTGATCAAAGCATATAGTTTTATACAGACTTGCGATGAAGCCTGTATTTACAAGAAAGTGAGTGGGAGCACTACAACATTTTTGATAAGTTTATGTGAATGACATATTGTTGATCGGAAATAATGTAGAATTAATCTGCAAAGCATAAAGGAGTGTTCTTAAAGAAGTTTTTCAAAGAAAGACCTCGGTGAAGCTGCTTACATATTAAGCATCAAAATCTATAGAGATAGATCAAGACGCTTGATAAGTTTTTCAATGAGTACATACCTTGACAATATTTTGAAGTAGTTCAAAAATGGAACAGTCAAAGAAAGAGTTCTTGGCTGTGTTACAAGGTATGAAATTGAGTAAGACTCAAAGCCCGACCACGGCAGAAGATAGAAAGAGAATGAAAGTCATTCCCTATGCCTCAGCCATAGGTTCTATAAAGTATGCCATGATGTGTACCAGATCTATTGTATACCCTACACCCTATTAAGCAAGGGAGTACAATAATGATCTAAGAGTAGATCACTGGACATTGGTCAAAATTATCCTTAGTGGAATAAGGAAATATTTCTCGATTATGGAGGTGACAAAAGGTTCGTCGTAAAAAGTTACGTCGATGCAAGTTTTGACACAGATCTGGATGACTCTAAGTCTCGATCTAGATACATATTGAAAGTGGGAGCAATTAGCTAGAGTAGCTCCGTGCAGATCATTGTAGACATAGAATTCGCAAAATACTTACGGATCTGTATGTGACAGACCCGTTGATTAAAATTATCTCACAAGCAAAACATGATCACACCTTAGTACTCTTTGGGTGTTAATCACATAAATAATGTGAACTAGATTATTGACTCTAGTAAACCCTTTCGGTATAGGTCACATGACGATGTGAACTATGGGTGTTAATCACATGGTGATGTGAACTCTTAGTGTTGAATCACATGGCAATGTGAACTAGATTATTGACTCTAGTGCAAGTGGGAGACTGAAGGAAATATGCCCTAGAGGCAATAATAAAGTTATTATTTATTTCCTTATATCATGATAAATGTTTATTATTCATGCTAGAATTGTATTAACCGGAAACATAATACATGTGTGAATACATACACAAACAGAGTGTCACTAGTATGCCTCTACTTGACTAGCTCGTTAATCAAACATGGTTATGTTTCCTAACCATGGACAAAGAGTTGTTATTTGATTAACGGGATCACATCATTAGGTGAATGATCTGATTGACATGACCCATTCCATTAGCTTAGCGCCCGATCGTTTAGTATATTGCTATTGCTTTCTTCATGACTTATACATGTCCGATGACTATGAGAGTATGCAACTCCCGTTTGCCGGAGGAACACTTTGTGTGCTACCAAACGTCACAACGTAACTGGGTGATTATAAAGGTGCTCTACAGGTGTCTCCAAATAAGGAAATACGCCAACCCAACATGTACCTTTGGAGACACCTGTAGAGCACCTTTATAATCACCCAGTTACGTTGTGACGTTTGGTAGCACACAAAGTGTTCCTCCGGCAAACGGGAGTTGCATAATCTCATAGTCATAGGAACATGTATAAGTCATGAAGAAAGCAATAGCAATATACTAAATGATCGGGTGCTAAGCTAATGGAATGGGTCATGTCAATCAGATCATTCACCTAATGATGTGATCCCGTTAATCAAATAACAACTCTTTGTCCATGGTTAGGAAACATAACCATCTTTGATTAACGAGCTAGTCAAGTAGAGGCATACTAGTGACACTCTGTTTGTCTATGTATTCACACATGTATTATGTTTCCGGTTAATACAATTCTAGCATGAATAATAAACATTTATCATGATATAAGGAAATAAATAATAACTTTATTATTGCCTCTAGGGCATATTTCCTTCAGCAGTTTGGATGATTATACTTCTACAATTGTTAAAGGCATGAACTACCAATCCATGTGAAAATAAATTACCTTTTCCCCTTGTGTTGCTGCCGATTATCCTGCCCGGGCCCGGCTGCCCGTCGTCCGCCGTTGTTGTGTCCAAGATTCTGGCCTCCAGGCTGCCGGCAACATGTCCATGGATCGGCGCATGTCCGGGCGTTGTGGTGTCCCCTTCCTAACCTGGCTTCTCGACCGGCGTTGGCGGCGCGCCGACGACTTGGTGTCGAGGGTTGGAGGCAGTCGCCAGTCAGAGATCCGATCGCTATTTTTTGGAGACGAAGAGTCGAACGAACTGATGACGTGCGTAGCGTGCTAGCGTTGTCATCTAATTCTTTGGGGGTCTGTCAATCGTAGCGTGTCGTGGTGTGCAGGGCCTGCTCGGCTTAGTTTTTTCGCTTTTAGCCTGTAAATGTTCAATGGGCTGCACTGGTTACATGAGCTATACACCTATACAAAAAGGCCGATGGGGAATAGGGGGCAAAGCAGGCTGCAGGCAAGCACATAGTAGGTAAAAAAAGTAGTGATAATCTCTTCAGTTTCAAGGGACTGCGCGATCGTTAGGGTGGGGGTCTCGCCCCCCCCCCTCATCCCCCCCTTAATCTGTACCTGACCCCAGGGACTTATCTATTATATAAAGGAAGTCCCTGGGTCATCAGAAGGATAAGGCTTTAGACAGACCAGTCCCAAGACATATGTTTTGATAGCTCTTGAGATTGAGGCAGTGAAATATCGCCCTTGTAATCGAGACCATGATGATCAATAGAAATCAAGCAGGATGTAGGCTTTTACCTCCCGAACCATGGTAAAACTCACATCTTCTCGTTTTCGGTCAACCCCATCCAAGCTACGACGTAGTTGTGATGGCCTAATGACTAAGTCCTTTTTCGAGGACATCTGTCGTGACAAACCCATGACAAATAAGCTTTATTTCAGTTAGAGTTCCTTTTCTGATGAAAAAATAGTTTGTATTGCTCAATTGGGTGCATTACAATCATTTTCAAGGATGTCCTCTAGATTGCATGGACAGAACCTATCGACAGTTGATCGGGTTTCAGGTTGTCCATACATTGCCATGAAATGGTTGGCATTGTTTTGTCTAAGGCTAATATGAGTAATACCAACTACCATGAAATAATTCTTTTACTTCCTGAACTAAGTAGGTGTACCGTGAGAAATCGACGTTATTCACTATGCGAGAGACACTACCTCCAAGTAGTATGCTTCCACGATAATCAACAAATTGTTCCACTTGAGAGCCACATCGAGGCCTAATAACCACCAGGTGTAGGGGATCTATTGTAGCTCCTTATGATAAGTAAGTCGAACCCAACAAGGAGCAGAAGGAATTGGTCAATAGATTTGAGCAGGGATTCACTTTAACAACTTCAAAGATTATTTGATGGTTTGTTTGATCACGAGAATAATTGCAAGAACCTAAATTGTAACAAAGTGCGATGGTGCAGCAAGTGGCCCAATCTTTAAATGTGCTAACGAGAAGCCAATTTTGTTACTTATAGGGATGAAATCACTCTCGAGGACACATGGGAGTTTACCAAGTTACTTTCATCTAGTTTCATTGAGTTGACATTTATTGCCATGATAATTTGCTCTATGGTGGAACCTATAATAACTAGATGGCACCCCGTGCGTTGCTGCGAGAACTGATTGCAATATGTTTGATGAAATTTGATATTTTGAAAAATGATTGAATTAATAATACGAGGACTGACCCAAAATATGTATATGATTTATTGTACCTAATTATTGAGGTGGACCTTTCTTCCATGCATGGTGAGGTGGGCCTTTTCCATGCATGTTTGCATATTGAGGTGGTATGTATACATGTGGAGAGAAATAGCTTAGTGCGGATCACCTATTTAGTTAGCTTAGTGGAGATCATCTATTTAGTTATACAAGAACCTTAGGAACCAAAATGGTCCAAGCCACATAGTAAGGCTAATCACCAACATATTGCAGCAGGAATCCTCAATAACATTTATATATAGTCTGAGTTGAGAAATAGACAAAAGCTTGCCGCTATAGAAAAACAAAGGGAAGTTTAGCATGCATAGTTTAATAATTGCAACATGAATATCTTTTGTTTTAGGTAATTCTCAATATTTTATGGGACACAACTAAATCGTCAAGAGATTAAAAAAGAGTACTAATCTGCATACATAACCTTCTAAATATAAGAGATCATGTATGACGGTTACACTAATCAAACAAATTAAATAGAATATGCCAAAGGATAGATAAATTACATCATGAACATGATGTGAGGTGAGGATACAAAGTATTGGCATGTAGTTTTGATTAAAATCGTGTGGCAAGCTATCATGGGAATGAAGGATATATCTACGTATATATTGTTAGTCAAATCATTCGTACAATTATAGGGTAGGATATGGGGTCGTGTCATGTCATAAAAAGATTGAGAAGTCTTGACGTATCTCTACATTATGGGACCTTAGCTCTCCAAAAAAATTACCTAAATGACATGTCCAAACAAAGATAGTTATAGGCTTTTATGAACATAATTAACAGGTAAGAACGGACTCACCTTGTCGTCCTTCTTTTCAGACCATCTTATTCTGCTATAAAAAAGAAGAACTACAATCTCTGACCCCAAATTAAAATAACACACAGTGGGCACATCAATAATAAAGAAACAAATATTATGAAGGGTACAAATGAAGATAGTTGATCGAGAGGTAAGAACAACTTCACCTCGTCTCTCTTTTTATTGCTTGCCTTTTTATCCAGTTGTAAAGAAAATATGAACTATAGTATATTATTCTAAATGAAAAAACACATGCTGGCACAGAAGTAAAGAATGAATGTTGTGTAGGGAAACAAAAATGAGCTGATATCTATGTATATATGATGTTAGATCTTATTAGATGTAACATGATGATCTATCATTTTTACCAATATGTAAGGTAGTAGGCATGGCCAGATTACTCGGATCATATAAAAGGTTGTGGGAAACTATAGAATAGCATGGCTTGCAAAGGAAATGTTCTATACCATCACACCAAAAATATGCGTGCAGATTTAATTTTTCTTGTAAAACGGTGAAAGACTAAATTACCAAGGAACATTAGTTATTGAACATTCTTCTTTTGTTGCTAACTTTTGATGTGGGAAGCAAGAGAAATTGCTTTGGATTGCTAAATAAGACATGTAATATCTGGTAGACCATAGAAACACCTTAAACACCTTCTACCTGTTAGTTGTTGTCTGCCTTGCGGACCCACCTACAAGCACATAGAACAACGAAAGAAACTATAAAAGGAATCAGATAAACAACCACTGGATGTACATCTCAAGACTTCTGAAGAGAGGTTTGACCATACATGTCCAAACGGGGCTAATTTTCTCTACATAAAAGGTCTCATCCGACCAAAAAGATGAAAAGCATGAAGGCAAGCAAAAAATATTCTTAGGGGAAGAGAGATGCCTGGGCTCGAAGAGGTTACTACTTCTCCCATGACCCCCAAGTAGCACAGTACGACAATATACTCCAACAAAGATTTTGGAACCCAAAAAAATATACACATAATCAATGGCACAATCCATAGACTAAACCTAATATGTGAGATTTAAGAGTGAGTGGAGAGGAAGTAAGTTTAACCAAGGGTATTAAGGTGGGGAAGATCGAGAGGTTGACAGATAGCAAGTATGACATTGGGATGTTCTCTGGAGTCGGTGCATAGCTTGGTGGCGGTGCCTTACGTGGAGAATGCATTTTTGGTCTCTGTCCGTGTAGTAATAGACACCGTCATTACCGGTGAAGCTCCTCGTATGGTCACCGCTGCAGCCGCTATTCGTAGAATCGGAAACTTGTAGATGTATCAACGTAGGATGTTGTGGTTGTGGTTGGTCATCTACTTTATGGGGGCGGAAAGGTAGTAGGAAAATTAATGACAGAGAGGACGAGAGGGAAGGGGTTGTGACTCATGAGTGTGTGTGAAACTGAAGTTGGTGGACAGAGAGTTGAAGCGAGGAGAAGAAGGATCCTGAAGGAGAAAAGGCCGGGAAGGGGAACACTAGTGTAAAAACTGCTAGCCACAACTTTTGTTGGTGGTGCGCCATTTCCGAGCATCACCAGCACTATTTTTTTCAAATAGTGCCCGCGTCCGCATATTTGGTACGACATTGATACAACCATACCACTAGCGTATAATTTTTCTTTCACGAGATAGATATTTTTTGAGTTTTTTTCTATTTGCTACCATTTTCTATGGCATAGCGCGATAGCCCATTAGGCCCATGCCAGCACTATCCATGTTCTAACTGCCATGTCCAGTAAAAAAACACTAAGTTCGATTCACCTACTTCACATTGTTTTCACCTTCTTCGTCCCCCCTTATCGACTAGCGCTGCCCCCGCCACCTCCTGACCACGCCGTTCTTTGTCACCGGAACTGCGCGGCCGCCACCAACTCCGGCAAGGAGGTGAGATCTCCCCTCTTCCCCTAGCGAATCTTCTTCCCCTCCCCAAGCTCTCCCTCCGGTGGCGGATCTGAGCCAGAAATTTTCTTTTGAAAGATGGAGTAGATGATTGGTTGATATATGAATGGATATGATGGTTCTTTGATAGATGGATGGATGAATGGATGGTGCTAGTTTTTTGATATTAGTACTGTGATATTTAGTAGAAATTGATTTATTAGTACTGTGTTTTATTAGTAGAAATTGATTTATTAGGTAGATGATATTGGCATTGCCATTGCCATTGGCATTGGCATTGATTTATTAGGTAGATGATATTCACATTGCCATTGGCATTGGCATTGATTTATTAGGTAGATGATATTCACATTGCCATTGGCATTGGCATTGATTTATTAGGTAGATGATATTTACTAGAAATTAATTTATTACTACTCTGATTTATTAGTATAAATTGATATATTAGGTAGTATTGGCATTGACATTGGCATTGGTTTTAGTCGATCCATATTTTTCACAGGTTACCACTATGATTTATTATGCGTATGATCTTTATATTGTACTATGTTAGTGAACAATTCAACTTAGTGTTCAATATGTTTTGTGTAGAATGGATCAAGAACCATCATGTTGACTATGCAAATCAAGGTGCCAGACCAGCCTTTGTACTGCCACACTGTTCGACATCTATTTCCAGCCTAGTTTTATTCCTGCATCCGTAACAAATTATATGAACCTTCTAATAGTTAATTTTTTTTGTTTTCGTTGCTATTTCCACTAATGCATTGTGTTTTTTTCTTACACAGATCATCCCATGCAATGTGAGATTGGCATTCAATGAGCTCACCGGAGACACCATGACCTTCGACGCTCCGGGGGGGGGGGCTACACTATGCAGGTTGAGAAGGGGCGAAAGATAACCTAGGTTTTAGGAGATGGATGGGATCGTTTCATTGCCCGCACATGTCTTAGTGGGGGTGAATTGATCAGCTTATCCTTTAGAGGAGAAAGTCCCAGGCTTTCTGTTATCTATCTAAATTTGTTTGTCGATACTAAGGATTCTGATGATGAGGATTCAGATGACGAGGACCCACTTATTGAAGCCCTCTATGCCCAAAGACTGAGTCTGAGCGACGAGGAATCGGGCAACCTCTGGGGCGTACTTCCACCACGTGAAGACTACGTCGGGATGCCATTCATGACCCGCCTCACAAGGAAGAATGTTAAATAACATCTCATGGTGTGTTACTTATTAGTGTAGTAATTAGATGATATGGATGCTTAATTAGTGCAGTAGTTGGATGATATTCATGTTGTAGTATAATGTGATGATATGCTTACTGTAGAAATTGTTTAGTGCGGAATTTTATGATATGCGTGTTGTAGTAATGTGATTATATGCTTATATAGTGTAGTATAACGTGATAATATGCTTAGTGTACGTAGTAATTTGATGATATGCTTAATTAGTGTAGTAATTTGATGATATGCTATCAGTGTAGTGATTTGATGATATGCTATTAGTGTAGTGATTTGATGATATGCGTAGTGTAGTGATGTGATGATATGCTTAGTGTTGAATCTGATGATATATGTGGATTGAAGTGTATGCCTTGTTGATAATTGTGCATGACATGCTCATTTATCATATCTATTGTTTTCATAAATTACCTAAGAAGCTATCTGTGAGTTGTGGCATCGAGCCGGATGAATAAGGCATGGCTGGACTACGCCTTACTATAAGGGGCTCCATCACCAGCTGGGCCTACGCAGTGGAGACAGATGGTCACACTGTCTTCAACCGGGCAGGATGGAAGAAGTTCCTTTATGGCAAGAATCTTCGGATTAGACAGGCCATCCTACTCACTGTTACGAACACCCCACGCCATGACTTGAGGATGATGATCATCATCAACCTCATTTAGAAGTGGTTGGGCATCGATGTGAAATGAACTGCTTATTAACTATGTTA
Organism: Triticum aestivum; assembly: GCF_018294505.1. NCBI lineage: Eukaryota > Viridiplantae > Streptophyta > Magnoliopsida > Poales > Poaceae > Triticum > Triticum aestivum. Next base: position 649,362,002 of record NC_057800.1, read on the forward strand.
GCTCGTGTTTGTGAGTTCTTGTCGTTTATTACTGCTATATATATATATAGGGAAAATTCATCCTACCACCCGGTGGTAGTTACCCCATATGTGTCATATACTACCATGTGGTACTATATATAATATTTTATTATTTTAAATATGTTTATATACTATATCTAAGATGTTTCAAAGCATATGAAAAAATTGCATATGAGCCCATAATTTTTGTTATATTTATGAAATACGCACATATTTGTACGTAAAAAGAACATTTAAAACATGGTACATACTACCTAAAAATTAATATATATATATATATATATATATACTACCTAATCATTATTATATACTACATACTACACATACATACTCACGGTTTTGATAGATACTACATACAACATACAAGTGGTGGTAACTACCACTGCTTGTAGGAAAAAAATGTAAAGGGATCAATATTTGGTATTATAATGACGTGCATTTTTATGGCAGGCATATCATGCATCAATATTTGGAAAGGGATCAATCGCATGGGGCATTAGTTGCATGGTGCTTAGGTTCCCCAAACATTTTACACACACACATACACACACACACACACATATATATATATATATATATGACAACACTATTCTAATTCTGGGATTAGAATAACTATTTGGATCATAGTCAGCCCTATAAGGGCCCGACGGGATGTTCCCAAACCGGGCAGCGACAAAAAAAAGAAAAAAAACACCCTACCTCCCTCGATCCAGATCCACCACCTGCCCACCACCCGCCCCAGATCGATTCGCCCCACCCCCCCCCCCCCCCGCCCCAACTGGCACCACCACCCCCGCGCCGTCCGCACTCCGTCCCAACTGACGCCGCCGCCACCGCGCCGCCCGCACCCCGCCCCAACCTGCCCCGCCCCAGTCGGTGCGCCGCCCCCGCGCTGCCCCAACCGGCGCCACCCGGGCCTAGCAACCCAGCGCGCCAACGGTCACCTCCCTCGCGGCCACCTCCCCTCCTCCCCAACGGTGGCGCCCCCCTCCCCTCCTCCCCAATGGCGGCCTCTCCCGTCGCCTGGTAGAAGCAAGATTTAGGGCTGCGCGCTGCTACATCCCACCGTCAGGTTCCTCCATTTCATCGAATGCTTCCCTCACCGCCACCTGCACATCGCCACCATCCCCCATGTTGTCGCCCTCGGCCACCTACTACATCGAGGCACCGTCGGGTTGCCGCGGATCTGAGCGTTGACCTCCTCCGCCATACCAGATCCATTCCCTCCGTGCTACTTCCTCCGTTCCCGGTACCAACCTGGCATCCAACCGCCGCCACAAGATCGAATGGACAGCGGAGAGTTCCGCTGCCAACCTCCTTGCTTCGCGGGCATGTTCTGCCCCCCAAGATGATTCTGCAAAAGTTCTGCAGAAAGTTTGAATAGTTTTTTCTAGGAAGTTCAGATAAGATTAAAAGATCAGATGGGGGTTTTAGTACATTTTTAGAGAAGTTGCTAATTACTAGTAATAGTTGTCGCTCGTGTTTCTTTGGTTGAACTGAATGCTTGTAGATGAAGAGATCAAATTAGGTCCTTGATTATTTGTGTCCATTGAAGTTGCTTGAGAAAATTTTCCTACTAGCATCATACTTTAATCTTCTGTTGGTTAGACAAAAACATGACAGTGCTGTAAAAAATTCGGTATCTACCAACATGCTCACGAAAAAGGGCTAACAAGTTCAAACTAAACAATAAAGTAGTTGGATGCTTAGTAAAAACAATTTTTTTGTTTTCTAAGAAAGACAAAGAAGTTCAACTAAATTTTCGTACAAATAGTCATTTGTAGGTTACCGAGCATGTCATTCTCTTCTTGTGCCCATGCTGCAGTCCCTGTACTTTTTTGAATGAGTTTGGTGATGATTTCTGCAGCTACATACGCGATGCCGCCGTGACCTGCTGCACACCTGGGGTTGTATCTAGCAACGTCTCGGGCAGTCATGCTCGCTAGCGCACGGAGGTGCTACCGCCTTTTAGTGCTACAACCACACAACGTAAGGCTATGGGAAAATTAGAAAACAACAAAGCTTCCCTATTCTTTCCCCACGTGCGACCTTCCCAGGCTCCTCTCTTTGACCTTCCGCCGAGCCTTTCCGGCAGCCACGCTTGGTGGCTTCCCTGGGACCTGCAGTTTGTGCTTATATTAATGTGCAATTTATTTGGCTTAAAAAATTTGTTTTTGCGAAGGTCAAGATGTTATGTTGCAGAAGGTCAAGTGTGTATTGTGTGTGTGTGTGTCTGTGTGTGTGTGTGTGTGTGTGTGTAAAAATGCATACCTTCATTACAAAACAGTATGTTCATTCTTTGATGTGAGGATGGTTCCCCGTGCAAAAGGACTGCAAAAGAAATTTTGATTTCCTTTATAGTGTTGTGTTTTTATTAGAAAAAAGAAAAAAGAAGTTTAGTTTCTAACGATGATGTGGTTCACATGCAAACCAATTGAAAAACTGTACAGGTTCGCCTACCAAAATGTCCAACATTTCTTGTGGAAAAAATTTCACTCTATTTTTTGAACTCTGCATGAGAACTTTATGCTCTTTCAGATGTGTGCTTCATATTTTTGTAAATTCATGTAGCACACGAAGTGTATGTGTATTGTTGTGTGCAATTTTCTTGTATTATAATAGCATGCGAAGTTCATGTTTCAGAAATTCATGAGTTCACGTGCACCACATACTGAAGAAATTCATTAATGAAAAAAAGGACTGCCTAGCGACAGCAAAAAATGCCTAAAAATGGTGCGAGGCAAAAAACTGCATAAGATATTACATAGTAAGTTCGTAGAAAGAGGAAAACATAATTTTGTTTTGTAAGTTTAACAATTTCTAAAACACACCTTGACGTTCAAATTTAAAAGATAGGTTGCTTCAATGTTTATTACAACCTGTAACTTTCCCTGGTACTGTAGCATAAACTAAGAAGTTCAAAAATAAAAAAATGGATCAATTCGAAAAGTTAATAAAAATGGTGTCTCTACATTTTAGTAAAAAATTAGAGAAGTTCAAATTTAAATAACATAGAAGTTCAAAAAATTTATTCCAAAACCAAGAAAGTCGGATGAAAAAACCGAGTAGTTTAAAAGGTTTGTAAACATGGATGTGCCCCTGTATTTTTTAAGATCTGGAAGTTCAAATTTAAATAAGTGAGCGGTTCGATGTTTATTACATAACTAGGACTTTTCCCTATACTAATGAATAACACCAAAAAGTCCTAATTAAAAAGAATGAAGTTGTTTGATGTTTATAAAGATCTTAGATTTTTCCCGATGCTGAAGATTAAAACCATGAAGTTCAATTTTAAAAAAGGGAGCAGTTCAATGCATATTAAATACTTAGTTTTTTCTCGTTACTAAATAATAAAACCAAGAAGTTCAATTTTGAAAAGCAGAGCAGTATGATATTTATTTGTAAACTCAGTTTTTTCTGGTTACTAAAGAACAAGACCAATAAGTTCTGTTCGAAATAACGAAGAAGTTCGATGTTTGTAACAAAACTCCAATTTTCACATTTCTAGAAAACACACAAAGAAGTTCGAATAAATTTTTTAGAGCGGTTCGATGTCTGTAAAAAACTCAGATTTTTTCCGTACTAAAGTGAAATAGACAGAAGTTCAAAGTGATAACAGCCAGAAGTTCACGTACTGCATGGTGTGTGTTTCATACGAGAACAAAGAGTAAAAAGGTGAAGTCTAAATTTGATGTTGCTAGAAGTTCAAGTGCTCTTCCATCGGAAGTTCAAAAATTCTTGAGAGAGAGGTTCACCGCGTATTTCCATGTTCAAAAACACAAAAATAATTCTCTCAATCCACAAAGAAGTTCAGTAATTATTTGATAGCAATTTGATTTCAAAAAAGAAAATAAAAAATTCAAAATATAAAAATGGAAAAGTTCATGTACTACATGGTGTGTGTTTAATATGAGAAAAATGAATAAAAAGGCAAGGTTTTCCTCGTTATTAAAGAATGGAAACAAGAAGTTCAAAAATTAAATAACAAAGAAATTCAACTTTTAATAATAGAGCGCTTTAAAATTTCATAAAAAGATTAAGAAATAAAACCAGGAAGTCCATATTAAAAAGATGGAGAAGTTCAATGATTATAGAAACTCAGATTTTCCTTGTTATTAAAGAATGGAAACAAGAAGTTCAAAAATTAAATAACAAGAAATACAACTTTTAATAATAGAGCGCTTCAAAATTTCGTAAAAAGATTAAGAAATAAAACCAAGAAGTCCATATTAAAAAGATGGAGAAGTTCGATGATTATAGAAAACTCAGATTTTCCTCATTATTAAAGAATGGAAAAAAGAAGTTCAAAAATTAAATAACAAGAAGTTCAACTTTTAATAATAGAGCGCTTCAAAATTTCGTAAAAAAGGATTAAGAAATTCAGATTAATATTCATAGAAAACTCAGATATTTTCATGTAACCGAGACAAGTTCAGATTGATAACTGCTAGAAGTTCATGTACTACACGATGTGCATTTTGTATTAAAAATAATAAAAAAGCAAAGACTAAAAGTTTTATTGTTATAAGTTCAAGTCCCCCGTCGGAGAAAGTTTGAAAAATTATTGTGAGAGTGGTTTGTACAAAAGAAATATTAGTTGTGTAACATTAACGAATGGATGAGAAAATTACAAATGAAAATATGTCACAAAAGTTCAACGTGAAAACAGCAGGAAGTTCAACTACTATAGTGAATGAATTTTAGATGAAAAACTTATAAAATCGTCGTGAGTATGAAAAAACGATCAACACGGGAAAGTTGCATGTTTACAGCAGCTTTCCACCGGTATATCACTTTTCAATTCCGATGAGTGTTTTGGTGAGTGGATGGAAAGCTACGAGCAAAAAAAGCACATGAAAAACATAGTGAAGTTCAAGTAAACATGTCGAGAAGTTCAAGTTTTTCACGCAGTGCATTTTTAAAGAATCTGTTTCGCGATAAAGGCAGAACGAATGATCCCGTCATTTTCAAAATTACTTGAAAACGGCTATGAATCAGAGAAAACCATCAATATGAAAAAGTTTCGCATTTTTCGTAGCTTTTCAACGTTATATTATTTGCCCCATTCCGATAAAAGTTGTAAAAATTACAGCTAAAATACGTTTTTAGCCATTTTCAAAATTGACATAAAACCGTAATGAATTGGGAGAAATAATATATACCAAAAAGTTTCGCATTTCCTCAAGCTTTCCAACGCCATATCATTTGCTGCATTTCGACGCAAGGTTAAAAAATTAGCTCGACAATACGGACTCGGTGGAACTTCTACCGTTTTCTAAATTACTTTTAAACCGTTCAAAATTAGAAAAAACTTTCAACAAGAGAAAGTAGTGCATTTTCATAAGCTTTCCAACACCATATCATTTGCCTCAATTGGATTAGCCGTTTAGAAATGACATCGAAAATACGAACTCGGTTGTTCGGTTTGCGAAATTTTACAATTTTCTAAATTACTCTTTAATCGTAGGGAATTAGAGAAAACTTTCAACATGTGGAAGGAGCGGTTTTGCAGCAGCTTTCCAACGCCATATTATTTGCCTCATTCCGATAAACGGTTTAGAAATGCGATTGAAAATACGATTCACGTTTTTTGTATGAAGAAAAAACGGTTTTCAAAACTGCTCTTAAATCGCTTATATTTTTCCAAAAATTCAACATGGGTCATGATACTGGTGTCCATAGCTTTCCAACAGTATATCACAAGCCCCATTTGGGCAATGTTGACGGAAGTTCAATCTAACAGTGGGAGAAGTTCAGGTCGAACAACTCAGGCAGTAAAATTGCAAAAAACGCAATTTCATCACAACCCAAGAGCAAAATCCGCCAATGAGAGAGATTCCTATTTAAAACGGATATTTAATTGCTAAAAAATGTTTCTAGATTACACTAACATCATATAGAACAGAACTAAGTAGAATAATTCGCGCGGGGAAAGACGGTTGCGAAGATAGCCCGAAGGTCGGGTTCGTACAGAGGAAAGTTCATGTGCATTAGTCAGGCAGTTCAGGTTGTGATCAGAATATTATTCTGATCCCGTGATCAGAATAGTGTTTATATAGTCGCGCTATTCGTCACCCTGGGTGAGGAATAGTTATTCTTCGCCCCCATTCTATTTTACCATCAATGCACCGTAATTTTACGTTCCGTAAGTTTTGTCTTATTTCCGACGCAAAAAGGGACTGTAAGAAAATATAGAAACGCCGTAAAAAATATTGGATGTTATGTAAAATTACAAACGTAAAAACATAGTCTAAAATATACATAAATTGCAAATTTTCTTGTCTTATGACCTATATTTTTATTTTCTTATGTCAATTTGTACCTATATATATATTTGTCTTATGACCTATATTTTTATTTTCTTATGTCAATTTGTACCTATATATATATAAGGTCGGGTTCGTACAGAGGGAAGTTCATGTGCATTAGTCAGGCTGTTCAGGTTGTGATCAGAATATTATTCTGATCCCGTGATCAGAATAGTGTTTATATATATGGCGACCCTAACCCAAGTGCAAATCATTTTTTCACTAAATGGCGCGCCTCCATATTAGAGAGGCGACCCTCATGAATAAAAATGAAGAACTCTTTTCACAAAAAAGATGCTAATGCATGGTATGGACGTGCACAATTCTCTCATAGAATTGATCTATTTGGGCTCTATTACGTGTGTGGCTGATTTACTAAAGCCCACATACAAGTCTTGGCCGATGCATGCATTGCCGTGGTTGATAATTATTCATAGATTAACAACACAGCTAAATATCTTGCTTATCTAACTGAAGGATCAACATGTACAACTTGTATATGGGGAGCTACGGTGTAGCATCACACATTCACACGCGCACATAGCCGAGCGGCCTGGTAGTTAACTACCGTCAATAGCTAACTAATGACATGTTTCTCCAGTCCAGTTAACGGAGGCATGTACAATGATGTACAGTCAGGTGTCTGTAACTCTGGCCACGTAGGAAAATAAATGACGTGGGAGAGAGAGAAACGCAAAACTGACAGGGTCCGTCTGCAAAAATAACGATGGTCTTTTCCCGTTCTAATCGCTGCTTACAGACGGCATATTTCCCATTGTACCGAGGTCGTCGCATATCGTGCGCCCGGATAGATCTCCTGCTCCAGGAATACAACTTTCCCCCTTCCTGTGATTTTCCTTCTTCCGCGAACGAGCAGATTGAGCACGCTTTCTTCTCCACGACTTGCCACCTGCCAGTCCTCCAATTCTCTTTCTCCACTACGCCTCTCAATCGAAGCAGGATGTGTTCGACCTGTCTCCTGATGCCATGGTGTATCCTTTTTTCAGCTCTTGAGATTGGGGCGCCAATTGACGCGGGTCTCTACGCCGTCGGTCGCCGGAGCCTTAGCACTCACCACGGCCGAGCACACAGCCGCCATTCCCCACTCCACGCAGCCGTTTCATTGACTCAAGCTCTCCTGACGGATAAACAGCCATGGAACGATGCTGCTGCTGCCTCCGAATATGTTAATTTAGGCAAGTGTGATAAGATCTGATGCAAACACACGGCAGCCCACAAAGAGATCATCTCAGTTGATTAGCTTTGACTTACAGGCCGTTGGAGACTAGAGGCGGCCAAACAGTCGCCCTGTTGTACGTGCTGTCTACAGTGTGGTCTGTAGATGACATGGACACGCGGTCCAGACGCTGGCCGACTGAACCAATGTACATGCCCTTAGTACGTACAGTTAGAGTGACTCGTGAAGACAACCGCCAAAAATTAGCCAAATGCCTATTGCGCACCAACCGCCGAGACTACAGTCCAATTCGTATGACAGGAAAAACAATACGGTAAAACCCGGTCCTAGAGAGACTCGTCAAGTCAACCAAAAAACACTGGCAAGCATGCGGCGATGGCTTGTTGCATGAAATGGGAAGCCAACAAAACTTTCAGGACGTCCGTGACACATGTAGCAGCCTTTGACTTTATTCATTTCTGACATTGTGTGTGCTCCATGTTATGTTAATATTTTTATAAAAACTTGACATATGGCATGGTACAGGAGGTCCTTTCCATATTCCAGTGAAACTTTGGGAATTTCTGACAAGGTGTGTGCTTCCATTTCAAAGATTCAGTTGCCGCATCTCCCCGAACAGAGATGCATATCAGCTAAAACAAATAAACATGCATTACTAACTAGCTAAAACAAATAAGCATGCCTTACTAACAAATAAACACACATATTACTACTTGACATTTTTGCACAAAAGTTGTGCAATGGGCGGTTGGGGGAAGAGGATGTGTTTTGGTTCTGGACATGCAGAGTATTTCCACCGCACCTTACAAGCACATGAAATGTTGAGGTCTCTTTGGTTTACACATGAAATTATGCCATGGTTGGCCTGAGAGAGAAAATATGGATGTAGGGGCGTGTAAGCACTGCCCTATGAGCCAGATGTTGCAGCAGCAATATTGACCAAAAGAGGCATGATGTGGTCATCTACAGGCATAGATGGTGCATAGGTATTGCAGCCGGGTAGGGTGTGCAAACTAACACAAAAAAGAAGGAAAATAAAAAGATGCTCGAACCTTTCATCTGTTGGGCAGCGTGCACATGTGGGCACCTTTCATGGGCTTGGAACCGTCTCGCGCGGGCCGATGACTGGCGCGCCGCAGGGTGGCAGGCTATGGACCGGGCCTAGTTCATAGGCACATGTGCGCGTGGTCCAGAAACATCTATAAGAGGAAATAAAATCTATTCATCTAAAATATGAGAAATTCAAAGATGGCAAAGATTTGGACCAGATCCCGAGCTCAACATGTGGCTATGATTGCCACCTCCACAAGGTTGTTGCATAGGAAAGCTTTTGTCTATATATATATATATATATATATATATATATATGATCGATTGTCACTATTATTGACTGCTAATTAATGGTCTATTAGTTGGTATCATTCTACTGTGTGTTGTTTTATACGTGCTTAGATCTAATGTGAAATGCTAAATGTTATATATGGTGGGGAAAATCATTATTTTTGGCCGCTCGAAACGTTTGTGGCTTGCAAAGTACACTGCACGCCGGTACCTGTGTGATTATAGTGCTGCTATTGTCCACGTGGCACGCCATCAACACGTTGAATACTGCTGGTGTAGCCTCCCACGTCAGCACTATTTTTGAACAGTGGCGTAAGGTGTCCACACCAGCAATGCACTTTTTGCCATGCCATATCTAGGCTTTTCTGCACTAGTGGAAGAGTCTTGGTGTCGATTGGAAGAAAACTAAGCTTAAAAAATCTGCTAGATTATTCTGGGTGTTCGGTTGGAAAAAAGAATATGTAAGTATAACTAAACCACTGAGGTGGCAGATATGATGACGTGGGTGGCTTGCATGTGAAGATAAATAAGAAGTGGGACGTTGATGTGGACACTTTGCATGTTGAGAGAATTGGGATCAACTTCTTAAGAATGAAAGATGTATTGTTCTTACTTGAACAAACAAAATACTTATGAATATACCTTCAACGCAAGCATCACAAATACAAGAGAATAACTAAGATAGAATCTAACCATATGCAATCACACATTTTTTGTCACTTTGGGGCTCCGACAACCTCTCATGCAACAATTCATAAACTTAGGGCTTGGTAATTTCTGTCACTCCAACCATCCACCATTGAAAAACTAGTCACACAATGCTCTCCTATAGGCCCTTAACGATGGAGTGATATGCAGTCGATGTTCACACATTACCACTAGATAATTACATCACAACCTAATATCAAAATATTGAATTATATTCAACTTCACAAGATTACTCGTAACAAGGTTTATTCCGTGTCCTCAAGAACACAACGAACTACTCACAAGACATCATATGGATCATGATCAGTGGAGATGAAATTATGATTAACAATCCAAACATATTAATCTTTCACCGACAAAACTTCTAAGCATCAACTACAAATACTAATCAACACCAGAAAGCACTCTAAAAAAATTAGGTAATAGTTCATAGATTGAAAGCAAGGGTTGGAGATGGATGACGGTCATGAAGGTGCTGATGATGATCCCCAAGATGTGGTGGCGTCGATGTCTTCGAATTCCCCCTTCAAGAAAGAAAGGATCCTAAGAAAACAACCCCTAGAGCAGAAAAGTGTTATGCCTCAGTTTCGCCTTGCATATGGCAAAGGAAAAATCTCGTAAAATCACGAACGAAGTTTTAGGGTCATATAAGGTCATCGGGTAGTAGAACTTCTCGGGGGATCCTGCGGGTCCCACCAGGCACACCACACGGCTGGGGTGGCCACATGGGCCCCCACAGGGTTCTCCTCAAGTGGGCCAAGGTTTCCCCGGCTACCTTCGACATAGAAACCGTCATATTTTCTTGAATTTTTTGGTCTTTGATTTTTTTTCTTCAATGTTCCTTGGTTTTGCTCCTTTTTTTGCAAGTATAAGCTTTAAGGGGCGGGGGGTCATAATTGCGAATTTTCAAGAGGGGATGTAACTGCAAGTCGTCCAATGGGATCACCACTGCAAGTTTTCAGTGGGTTTGCAAATGCAAGTTTTCCAAGAGATCACAACTATTAGTTTATAATGAAGGGCACAACAACAAGTTTGCAAAAGAGGTCCCAACTGCAAGTTCTCCATGAAGGTCGCAACTATAAATTTTTTTACGGATCACAATTGTAAGTTTTTAAGAAAGGTCGCAACTGCAAGGTTTTTAGCATGAATGTAACTGAAAGCTCTCAAGAGGGGTCACAAATGTAAGTTTCTAAGAGAGGGTCGCAACAGCAAGTTTTTAAGAAGGGAGACAAACTTATTCACAAAGAACACATAAATAATTTCATTTTCCATGGTATAATATTTTTTCCTTCATTTAGTTGTTTTAACATTTTTTAAATAGTTTGTCGAAACAAATATGAGAAAAACAGTGTGCCACAAAACTGGGCATGGCCACGCCACACGATTACTACTAACGATTGCTGTGGAACAGAGGAAAACAAAAAAAAACTCCGAAAACTGAAATACATGTCGGACCATGTCGCTGCTATCAATCCCATGAGAGCTCCCAATCAGCAATTTAAGCACCCGTGGCTCCCGCAGCGCACCAGTGCACGACGCATAGCCTGCCCAAATAAGTGTTTCGCCCCTCGCTCGCTCGTCACACGAGCTAGTCGCTCACAATTTGAAGAAAAAAACAAGTCGCTCGCTGCTCACGCCAGCACAGGACTCTGTGCTTGTTCGGTTAAGAGAGTGTTTGTTTGCAGGGACTTATTGGTCTAGAGACTTAAATAAGACTCTTAAGGAGGGACTTATTGGTCTAGACCAATAAGTTCCTATAAGTCCCATCTAAATCAAACATGAGGGACTTATAGGGACTTAAAGTAGGCATTTGAAACTTATGAAATAAGACTCTTAAGGAGGGACTTATAGGGACTTATAGTTGTAATATGGTCTTATAGAGACTTATAAGTCCCAGGAACCAAACAGGTAGGGACTTTTTAGAGACTTGAGACTTATAAGTTGGGACTAAAAAAGTCCTAAGACTTATGAACCAAACAGGGCCTAAATAGTTGACGATTGTAGGTTGAACCATTAACCTCCCGACTGGTCAAACCATTGACCGTTGACTTCACTAAAAAACGTGAAGTGGAAAAAAGTCATGAATTCAAACAAACATCAATTCTGTAAAAAGTTTTTAAACTTTAAAAATATATAGCGATTTCGAAAAAGTTCATGAATTTGAAGGTGGTCAAGGATTTGGAAGAACGTTTGCAGATTAAAAAACAGTTCCTGTATTTTAAAAAAGTTTATGGATTTGAAGAAAAGATTATGATTTTTGTAAAAAAACATGGATTTGTTTTTTTTCAAGATTTTAAAAAAGTGACGGATTTGATAAAAAGGTCGCAAAATTGAAAAAAATCCCGGATTGAAAAAACATCTCAATTTTGAAAAACAAGCATGGGTTTGAAAAAAAAGCTGGTGAATTTGAAAATGTCATGAATGTTAATAATGTTCACAAATTTGTAAAAGTTCACAAAATTTGCAATTTTTCAGAAGGTTGGTATTTTTTTGAAATTTAAAAAACATAAAGATAGAAAAGGCAGGATCAACATAAAAACAAAGGCAGGAAAAACATAAAGATAGAAAAGGAAAAAAAGAATAGTGTAAAAAGGAAAAAAAAAACTGAGCAACCACAGAAATTATTTCAAGAATAAACTGGTGGTAGAAGCTTCCCCAAACCGGTGCAAAGGGAGAATCGAATATAAGGCCAGCCCACTTATGAAGAAATTCCGCGTTTCGCGTCCGTCCGCTTTGAGGGCGCCCCCTATGTCCCACCTGCTGCGAGGGCGCCGCTGGCCCAGTAAGACATGCATGTCATGCTGACATAAATCATGTTTCATTTCTTAAATATATATTTATAAAAATTTAAATTTACTTAGAAATTTTAAAATAGAATTTTGAAAAATCTTAAAATATTATGAAAACATTGGTAAGACGGTTATCCAAAAATGCTGGAAAATTCACAAAAAAAGTTCGTCACAATAAGAAAATGTATGCAAATTTTGAAAACATGTGCATCCAATGTAGTAAAGAAAATATTGTCATAGGGTAAACAAATGTTTCATACCGTTAAAAAATGTAGTTGATATTCTACGGAACTATTCATTTGTACAAAAAAACAAAATCATATACAGTCTAATTTTTTTTTGCAGAGGTTATTTTTTATTTCCATTAAGAATGTAAATGGAATTTTAATGAAATAATCACGTCTTTCCAAATAAATGTCCATGCAATTTTCAAAAATGTCAATACAATGTACAAAAAATGTTTGCATAGTTTAAGAAAATGTTTATTGACATAAAAACATACAACGTGTATTTTGGATAATGTTACGGTGTTTTCAAAAAGTGTTCAAAAAAACATGTATTCTAAAAATTTATACATTATGTGTTCGAAAAATGTTTTTTTTGAACACAATACAAACGCCAGAGCTTATATAAACTTGCATACACTCACCCCTATGAACGCACCGTCTCCTCCCACTGAAAGCGTATCGCCGGAATTCCTGAAATAAATCCAAGATAAATGCGAGCACCAGGATTTGAACCCTAGTGGGTTGGGGATACCACTGTCCACCTAACCATCTCAACCAGAGGTTGGTTCGCGAAAAATGTTTCACTTTAGCTCCAAAAAGGTACATTATACACCGGGAAAAAGTAGACATGTATTCAAACAATAAAACAGATAAAAACCTCATTGCAACAAAAGAAAGGCAAAAAACCGAGGAAAATGAAGAGTGTTATATCTGGCCAACTAACAGATGGCCAGCCCAATATGAGTTCCTGGGAGCGGTTTTAGAAAATTGTACGACCGTTTTCTACCAGTTTTAGAAGTTTTTGCGCATTTTTCTTTTATGCATTTTCTGTGTTTATTTTCTTCAGAATTTTCCAGTTAATTTTGTATGTCTTTTCTTAATTTTTTATTTTTATTTTTAAATAAATGTCTCCCTTTTCCAATACATGTCCTACATTTTTGGTATCCATCTAGGACATTTTGTACATATATTGAAAATTTTAAAATGCATGATCAATATTGTAAAAATACTTTTTTGAACATTTTTAATGTGTGTTAAAGAGTTTTAAAACACATGTTGTTTATTTTTAAATGATACAGAACATTTATTAAACTACGCAAAAAAGTTCAATTTCTCTTTTACATACTTTTTAACTGTCTTCAATGCACGTTAATATTTTTCGTATACACATGTAACACTTTGTTGATACATGATGAACATTTTTCAAATATATGTTGAACATTTTTTTCAAAAAAATATTTGAACATTTTTTCCAGTAAATGGTAAACATTTCAAAATACACATTGAACATTTCTATGGAATGCTATGAAATGACAATTAAACTACATGAATATATATATTTTACATTGTGGAAATATTATTTTTTAATGTCACGAACATATTCTTGAAGTGTGCAAACATTTTTTTTAATTCCACGAGTATCTTTCTTTGAATGGTACAAACATTTATTTGGATTACATGAATGTATTTATGTTCTTTAAACTTTTTTATAAAAGGTTATGAACATTAGTGGAAATTTGTGAACTTTTTCTTGGATGGTACGGTTTGTTGAGAAAATTATATAAACAATTTTTCCATTGTGTAATTTTTTAAAAAAATATCTGGAGCATTTTTTGAAATACATGAACATTTTTTAAATGTCACAAGATTGTTGTTTTGAATCCTATCAACATTTTGTAAATGCTGCGCAAAAAATATTTTTACACTGCATGAACATTTACTAAAGGGTAAAATATACTGGAGGTCCGAAAGTATTTCTAGTGTGTCAAGTAGGTCCTAAATGTGCATAAGTCGTTCACCGCGGGTCCTAAAAGTATTTCAAGTGTGTCAAGTTGGTCCTAAAAGACGTGGGTAAAATACACATATAGAACCCGCGGTGAACGTTTTCAAACTTTTTGGCCAACTCAATATATGAACCCGCGGTGAACCCACGGTGAACACATATAGATCAAGTCAGAGATAATGAAGAAAAAGATATATGGTCTTTTATGTGGGGCAGCTCAACATATTCTGCAATGAAAATTTATAGGCTACTAATGGGAAATCATCAAGCCCCTTTACCTGTTCAATGGATATGGAAAACATGTTGTCTACCTAGGCACAATTTTTTTGCCTGGTTAGCACTCAATGATAGAATTAACACTTGTGATCTACTCATCAGGAAAAATTTCACTCTGGATGATACATCATGTGCTTTATGCAATGACCAACCAATAGAATACAGAACACACCTGCTTTTTGGTTGCACCTTCAGTCAAAGCTTCTGGTGGAGTATAGGGATTGAATGGAATATAGACTAGAATATCAACATGATGATCATTATTGCAAAACAGAGATACAGATGGGATTTTTTCATGGAAATTATCATCACATGATGCTGGGCCATCTGGAACCAAAGAAATGATGACATCTTCGAAGGCATCAGAAGTTCACCAGTCAATTGCAAAAGAAGTTTTATTGGATACTTTAGAGATACAATGATCACGGCTAAGCCTAGTATCGAAGATGGTATGCTCCAATGGTTAGATAGCATGTAATTTTCTTCTACATAGAGACTTTGACTCTAACTTGAATGGCATAATCATGCCATGATGTAATGAAACCATGTATTTGAAGAAAATATGCCCTAGAGGCAATAATAAAGTTATTATTTATTTCCTTTTATCATGATAAATGTTTATTATTCATGCTAGAATTGTATTAACCGGAAACATAATACATGTGTGAAATATAGACAAACAGAGTGTCACTAGTATGCCTCTACTTGACTAGCTCGTTAATCGAAGATGGTTATGTTTCCTAACCATAGACATGAGTTGTCATTTGATTAACGGGGTCATATCATTAGGAGAATGATATGATTGACATGACCCATTCCGTTAGCTTAGCACGCGATCGTTTAGTATGTTGCTATTTGCTTTCTTCATGACTTATACATGTTCCTATGACTATGAGATTATGCAACTCCCGTTTACCGGAGGAACACTTTGTGTGCTACCAAATCTCACAACGTAACTGGGTGATTATAAAGGTGCTCTACAGGTGTCTCCGAAGGTACTTGTTGGGTTGGTGTATTTCGAGATTAGGATTTGTCGCTCCGATTTTCGGAGAGGTATCTCTGGGCCCTCTCGGTAATGCACATCACTTAAGCCTTGCAAGCATTGCAACTAATGAGTTAGTTGCGGGATGATGTATTACGGAACGAGTAAAGAGACTTGCCGGTAACGAGATTGAACTAGGTATTGAGATACCGACGATCGAATCTCGGGCAAGTAACATATCGATGACAAAGGGAACAACGTATGTTGTTATGCGGTTTGACCGATAAAGATCTTCGTAGAATATGTGGGAGCCAATATGAGCATCCAGGTTCAGCTATTGGTTATTGACCGAGACGTGTCTCGGTCATGTCTACATAGTTCTCGAACCCGTAGGGTCCGCACGCTTAACGTTACGATGACATTTATATTATGAGTTTATATGTTTTGATGTACCGAAGGTTGTTCGGAGTCCCGGATGTGATCATGGACATGACGAGGAGTCTCCAAATGGTCGAGACATGAAGATTGATATATTGGAAGCCTATGTTTGGATATCGGAAGTGTTCCGGGTGAAATAGTGATTTTACCGGAGTACCGGAGGGGTTACCGGAACCCCCCGGAGGCTATTGGGCCTTATGGGCCCAAGTGGAGGAAGAGGAGAGACGGCCAAGGGGCAGCCACGCGCCCCTCCCCCCCCCCCCAAGTCCGAATTGGACAAGGAGGGGGGCGCCCCCCCCCCCCTTTTCCTTTCCCCTCTCTCCTCCTTCCTCCTAAGTCCTAATCCAACTAGGAAAAAGGAGGGGAGTCCTACTCCCGGTGGGAGTAGGACTCCTCCTGCGCGCCTCCTCCTATGGCCGGCCGCACCCCCCTTGCTCCTTTATATACGGGGGCAGGGGGGCACCCCATAGACACAACAATTGATCATTGATCTCTTAGCCGTGTGCGGTGCCCCCCTCCACCATAGTCCACCTCGATAATACTGTAGCGGTGCTTAGGCGAAGCCCTGCGTCGGTAGAACATCAACATCGTCACCACGCCATCGTGCTGACAAAACTCTCCCTCAACACTCGGCTGAATCGGAGTTCGAGGGACATCATCGGGCTGAACGTGTGTTGAACTCGGAGGTGTCGTACGTTCGGTACTTGATCGGTCGAATCGTGAAGACGTATGACTACATCAACCGCGTTGTGCTAACGCTTCCGCTTTCGGTCTATGAGGGTACGTGGACAACACTCTCCCCTCTCGTTGCTATGCATCACCATGATCTTGCGTGTGCGTAGGAATTTTGTTTAAATTACTACGTTCCCCAACAGTATTAACCACTAGTATTTAATGGTAAAAAATGTTTTCAAACTTTTAGGACCTACTTGGCACACTTGGAATACTTTTAGGACCTTCGGCGTATTTTACTTTTTAGTAAATTTGCTATGAATGCTTTTAAACTTTTTAAGTAAAGTAATTTTGAAATATCTATATTTAGTTTTTTGGGATACGAACAAAATAAAAAGAAGAAGAAGAAAAGGAAATAAAAACCCAGTAGCGAGTGTGACCATCCCCTTGCTTGGTGTTTAGACTGAATAGTTTGAGGAAATATATCTTGATCTTCCACTGTACATGGGCTCCTGCAAATGCTATAGGTCAGCTTGTTAACCTAGGTAAATGTTTTATTCTTTTTTGAGAAATTGTCAACCTATTGATGGAGAGGAGGTGGTTCGGTTGTGTGGTGTTTAGACGGAATAGTTTGAGTAGAGATATCTTGATCTTCCCACCGTATATGAGTGCATGTCTAAAGGTCGTTTTCAGAACCTTCAATAGAGGTTCACTAAGCACATTATGATATGGGATGGTTCAACCCTTGCTCAGAGTGGTAGGGAAGTACTCATCAAGGTGGTGGCGCATGCTCGTCCAACATATATGTTGGGTGTCTCCAGCCTTCCGGCGACCACATCCGATGATTTAAAGACGATGGCTCATTATTATTTTTTGGAGATGAGCATGGTGAAAGGAATGCATTGGCGCCAATGTGTTCCTATTACCACATTAAGCTCCCAGAAATCGCATATGGAACTCATTGTGACTTAATTGCGTATTTGGGACGTACGGAATGAGATTACACATGACAAGCCGACACCTTGGGTGGAGGCTACTCGACGATTTCTTCTGAACTACGTTGACTCATTAATCGGAGTAAATAGCATAAAACTACTACTTTACAGGCTAGGGTTTTAAAAAACTATCGGTTTTTAATTTTTCGCTGATAACTACCAAGTCAGGGGTTGGCTGTTTTAAAAAACCCTAATCACAGAATGCTTTAAAATTAATCATGATTATGACAGTTGGGACCCGCATGTAAGAGAACCGTTTGTTTGACCGTTTGTTTGACTGTTACCTTACATGTAGGGCCCATATGTCAGTATTTTTGTAAGTTTTTTTTAAAAAGCAATGAGGTCCCTGTAACTTTTTTAAAAAAGCAATCAGGTCCCTGGCTGTTTTCTAAAAGAAGCAATCGGGTCCCTGACTGCTCTCTGAGGAACGACGCAGGCAGCTCGCCGGCGGCCTGGTCGCGGCCAAGCGAAAGAAGGCGGCGCGGTCGCCGCGTTCCTTGTCGCGAAGGCGGGGTTCTCTAGTCGTTCCTCGTCGCGAAGGCTGCCACTAGGAACGAGTGTTCCTCGTTTCGCGACGGGCTAGGTGGAGGAGCTCCTTGCCGACAACTGCCGCTGCTCCTGGGCCATTGCGCGCGGCTGGAGGCGGTCAGAGCCTTTGTCCATGGTGCGGCTGGCGGGGGCCCTTGCTCCTCGCGCGTTCCTGGCCATGGCGCGCGACTCGCGACGGCCCGAGCACCTGACCATGGCGCAGCTGGAGGCGGCCCTTGCTCCTCGGCGCGCGGCTCGCGACGGCCTGAGCCCCTGGCCAAGGTGCGGCCCGTGCTCCTGCGATGCGGCTGCTCCTCCGCGCGGCGTTCTTCCTTGCCGTCGGTGGGTGGTGGTTGTAGCGGAGAGGAAGAAGAAAGAGACAGAAGGAGAGAAGAGAAGATAAGAGGAACAAGAGGCAACTTACATGTGGGGCCCACATGTAAGTTAACGGTCAAACAAAACGGTCAAACAAACGGATTGTTTAGGAGTGGGCCCGATCTGTCATAAAACGGTTTAAATCGCTAGGAACGAGTGTTTAGGATTTTTTGAAACAGTCAACCCCTGACTTGGTAGTTATCAGCGAAAAATTAAAAACCGGTAGTTTTTTTAGAACCCTATCCTGTAAAGTAGTAGTTTTATGCTATTTACTCCATTAATCGGCCTCAACCCCAACGCCGATCCAGTCAAAGGGAAGCATGCCATTGATGTTGTGCTGGTGCAGTAGTCATCACAACATGTGAAGAGAAACCAACGAGCAAAGCAAAGTGGCAAGCGCCAGTCGCAGGTTGGACAAATTTAAATGTTGATGGGTCCTTCTATGAACGGACTGATGCAGCGGGCGTAGCTATGGTCCTTCTATGAACGGACTGATGCAGCGGGCGTAGCTATGGACCGCGACGATATCATTTTCTATGCGTGCAAGCAGCTACGGGCATGCTCGGAGGCCCTAGAGGCAGAACTGGCGGCTTGTCGGGAAGGCCTCTCGCTGGCTCTTTAATGGTCCTCCAGACGATTGTGATGGAATCTGATTGCCTAGTTGCACTAAACATGGTGAATGCAAAGGCTCCAGCTAAGTCTTGCCATGCTTTTTTGCCCGGGAGATAAAAATTCTTGATGAAGATGGGAGGGAGGTTCTTTTTACTCATGTGTGTCGCGAACAAAACCATGTGAGTCATTATTTAGCAAACTATGGTAGAAGAGAAGAATGCACTGCGGGTTGTGGCTTAGAGCTGGCCCAGGTGATGTGCGTGAGCTTTGTATGCAAGACTTGGTTGATGAGTGTTGAACGAATTTTTTTCCTCCGTAAAAAAAGATTGATTGGGGCACTGGGAGTTCTCTAGATAATCTCCACTTACTGAAGTGTTTGGATCACGAGATTATAACCCTCCTACAGTTGTCTTAACTTCTAAAACATGCCCTCCACCCAATACACACACACACACACGATAGAAATATTTGGGAACTTCGTTCTTCGTTCTGATGCGAGCAAGCTCTAAACCCGCAATAACACAAGCATCGTTACGCATAAAGATTGAGTGGATGCGCCGCAAGACAAACCATAATGTAATGTGGGATGGCAGCTATGCAATGCTTACCAGCTTTGTCGCACGGGGTGTGCCTCAGGTCTCTTTCCTTCCGGTACGCCATACCACACAAAAAGTCGTCGATGCACAAGAAGACATGCATGCTACATGATCTGGTCTAGTATCATCACCTCGATAGGGGAAGGCACGCCGAGTGCATCCGATGTCCCGATGTGCATCCGTACTTACAAGATGGTCGCGAGGATCTTCACACCGTCGTGTTGTTAGTATTAGTATATCCACACTTCACTCCATTGTTATTGCACTCAGAGGTCAATGAAGTTGCACCAAATTGATGGGAAGAGGCGCAATTTGAGCTCTGAGTCTGAGCTTCACTTTCTTGCAATCCGGCCACCTTCTCTCCTAATTTTCAGAACTCATCTCGCATGAACTAATATCAGTCCACCAAAACGTCATTAACCAACCAATTATGTATATTCAATCTATACAAAATGTCTCGGCAAGTTCTACTTAGTAGTCGTATTAGCCTGAAGAGTATTTAACCAAAAAACTACCACTTTACAGGTTCGTGTCCCACTGAACTACCACTTTTTCACGGGACTACCACATTTGTTCAAATTTGTGGCTAAAAACTACCACATCACACCGATGACCTCTTTGCTCAAAACTAACTATAATTATGATAGGGATGGTCCACCATCATGTCCACATGGCACTGAAAGTGAACACCATTTTGTTTGACCCGTACGCTGAACGTTATGAGATGTGGGGTCCACATGTCAGTTCTATCTCCCTCAATAAAATTTCCTCATGCGCATATTATTTTCAGGGATGGACCACCCATCACGTCCACTATGCACAAGGCAGCGTCACGTGCTTGTGTGCGGACACCGACTTTTGTGTGCGAGGCACAATTGCTTGGAGTGGCTGGAGGGCATGGGGTTGCTGGAGTTGCGTCGAGACGAGTTCTGGTAGAGGCAACGAGCGGCGCTACATGATCATCTAGCAAGAGGGAGACATGGGGCATGGGAGATGGGGTAAATGGTTGAGAAATTGACCACAAGCACATAGGCGTGCTCGGTTGAGGCGGGGAAGAGGGAGGAAGCGCCGTGGACGAACACGGTGACTATCGGAGCATGAACGCGTGGGGAGAATGACTTGGAGAAGGGGGAAACTTGGGGACACGCCGATAAACTGTGCTAGGGCCTCGGGAACTGAGGAAGCTATCAGTGAGGATGGGAACTTGCCGGGGGATGAGATCTGAGCGCGGCAACGATCAATCAAAGGCGTAAAAGAAGTCGACCATGTTGTCGATTCACAGAGACTTGACCTAATTACTTAGGCATGGAGATGATACATCTCCGACGTATCTATAATTTATTAAGTATTCATACGATATTTACATTAATTATAGGGATTTATATTTTCATGCCCCTCATCACTTAGTTCTCCTCAGTTTTGCCCACGCTCTTTGGCAGTCCTCACCTTTCCCCTCCATCGCGTGGCCCACCCTCGCAAAAGGCCAAACGGGTGTTCGTAGTCGGGTCAAAGTCTTTGACCGTTACTGGGCGTGGTTACTGACGTGTGGGACACCCCTGTTAGCGGCTGCCTGCTCGTAGATGCTGGGCGCATCTACTGATTTGTGGGACACCTCTGTCAGCGGCTGCGTGATCGTAGTTGGTGGTCGCAATTACTGGCACGTGGGATACCTCTGTCATCGGCTGCATGGTCGTAGGTGGTGGTCACAATACTAGCGCATGGGACACCTTTGTCAGTGGCTTCACGGTCGTAGGTGGTGGGCGCAATTACTGGCTATTGGACACCTTTGTCAGCGGCTGCGCCAACCGAAAAAAAGAGGTGGCTTATTAAGCCAGGAAGAGTACTCGAACCCAGGACAACACGCTCAAAGAGAGGCGCAAGAGCCAACCGACCAAGTATATGTACATGACTTTTGAAACAGTCATCACCATTTTATGCACTAAATGAAGCGAAGGATAAACCAACCGTTTAGTCACTATATGTAGTATACCATCGGGGTGTTAATAGTTTTATTCAAACCATTTGGTGTGGCAGATGCACTTGGGACAAGGAAAGTAGAAATTCCAAACCACTTTGTATGAATGGTCAACAGTGCAAGTTTGACTATAATTTGAACAATAAACAAAGAAAATGAAAAAAGGATAAAAAATTCAAATGACTTCTTTTGTGAAGGAAGTGCCTCAAATAATTTTGAAATTTGTTCCATTTCATTTTTCATAAAAAATAGGCCACATTGGATGGCCACTGATCAGGTTTCAACAATTTAGAGTAATATTGATATATTCCTTGCATTTAGTTGAGTTTTACTGAATTTTCAAAAAAAAAATCAAATTTGCACTACAAGTGTGATGTAGATTGGTCCTGAAAATTTCCAAAAATTATTTTATGCTACAATATAGGTGGTGGATGCACTTGGGACAAGGAAAGTAGAAATTCCAAACCATTTTCTATGAATGGTCAACACTGCAAGTTTGACCCCAATTTGAAAAAAACAAAGAAAATGAAAAAGGCTCAAAAATTCAAATGGCTTTGCATTGAGCCATCTTATGTGCACTAGTTTATGGTAAAAATATTAAACTTGCAATACAATGATAACACACAAGTATAGGGGATCAATTGTAGCCTCTTTCGATAAGTAAGAGTGTCAAACCCAACGAGGAGCTAAATGTAGAACAAATATTCCCTCAAGTTCTATCGACCACCGATACAACTCTACGCATGCTTAACGTTTGCTTTATCTAGAACAAGTATGAAACCAGAAGTACTTTGTAGGTGTTTTTGGATAGGTTTGCAAGATAATAAAGAGCACGTAAATAAAAGCTAGGGGCTGTTTAGATAAAGAAGCAATAAAGTTAGTATAGCGAGTGTGTAAAAGTGGTGGTAGGAGTTGCAAAATTGTCCCTAAGCAATTGACTACTTTACTAGACCGATAGCAAGTTTTATGTGGGAGAGGCCACTGCTAGCATGTCATCCCTGACTTGGAATTCTATGCACTTATGATTGGAACTGTTAGCAAGCATCTGCAACTACTAACGTTCATTAAGGTAAAACCCAACCATAGCATTAAGATATATTGGTCCCCCTTCAATCCCGTATGCATCAATTTCTATGCAAGGTTGAAGTTTCTGTCACTCTTGCCCTCCAATATAGAGTCCTATCAACATGCAACTAACCCTATGGTGTGATCCACGCGCGCGCTCATATGATGGGCACCAAAGGACAACAACATAACCACAAGCAAATTAAATTAATCATAGTAATTCACCAACCACCAATAGGACAATGAAAATCTACTCAGACATCATAGGATGGCAACACATCATTGGATAATAATATGAAGCATAAAGCACCATGTTCAAGTAGAGGGTATAGCGGGTTGCGGGAGAGTGGACCACTGTAGATAGAGAGGGGGAGGTGATGGAGATGTTGGTGAAGATGGCAGAGGTGTTGGTGTAGATCGTGGTGATGATTATGGCCCCGGCGGCGTTCCGGCGCCACCGGGGGAGAGGGGGAGAGAGCCCCCTCCTTCTTCTTCTTCCTTGACCTTCTCCCTATATGGGAGAAGGGTTTACCCTCTGGTCCATGGCCTCCATGGCATGGGAGGGGCGAGAGCCCGTCCGAGATTGGATCTGTCTCTCTGTCTTTCTCTGTTTCTGCGTTCTCAGATTCTGCCCTTTCACCGTTTCTTATATTCCCGGAGATCCGTAACTCCGATTGGGCTGAAATTTTAACATGATCTCTATCCAGATATTAGATTTATTGCAGGAAAGAAGGCCGTCAACCGCCTTACGGGGTGGCCACGAGGGCCCGGGGCGCGCTTGACCCCCTGGGGCGCGCCCCCTGCCTCGTGGCCCCCTCGGGCATCGTCTCGCGTTGATTTTTCTTCCCAAAAATCACATATATTCCAAAAAAAATCTCTGTCAGTTTTTATCCCGTTTGGACTCCATTTGATATGGATTTACCGCGAAACAAAAAACATGCAACAAACAGGAACTGGCACTGGGCACTGGATCAATATGTTAGTCCCCCAAAATAGTATAAAAACTTGCCAAAAGTATATGAAAGTTGTATAATATTGGCATGGAACAATAAAAAATTATAGATACGACGGAGATGTATCATACAACAAGTTTGAAAAAAACTTCACAAAATTGACACTATTTGATTGAAAACACCCAATTATTTTAGCATCTTCATGAAATTTGGTGAAAGAACATGCGGTGCCCCATGTTTGGTTTTTGTAATTGATGACGATCTCTATGGACTAATTGTTGCCTTGAGTTATATTTGAAGGATTTGTCCATAGGCATTTCTTGAATTCCATTTCTTGGTTTCAAGGAGTTTATGTGTTGACCAAGGTGTTATTCAAGGAACTATCCAAAGATTGGTCATATAGAAGACATGATACAAGGTTGATCAAGACTAAGTCAATGAGTGAATCAAGTTGATAAACACACAAAGCGTATAAGATGTACCGAGATGGATCAAGTGATCCCATAGTATGGTAAGCATTGTCCATTACGCTTTGTGTACTAACCCATGGTCTACGGGAGAGTTCTTTGTGGGGTTAGGTATGCTTCCATGGGCTTGCGTCAAGAGGAAGGTCTCATACAACCCATGGAGGTTGACATCAAGTGGTGATCGTCATCAAGATTGCGGTGTGCAAGTTCAAGTGGAGCATCATGAAGAGATCATGCTTGAAGCTTGCCGTCCATTGTGGTGACAATGGACTTGTGAAGATGTGCCGAAGAGTGGCTCACCCATAGTAGAGTATGGGGGAGAAATCAAGTAGTCTTCATCAAGCCAACGCAATCAAGAAAGGTGGTCCAACTTGAGGAAGTCAACATCGTCGTCATCTAGCTCAAGTGCACAATGTGCAAGGCAAAGGTTTGCCCTTGACAGGTTTTCTATTATATCGGTCTCATGGTAGTTGTTGGGAGACCATGTTATAGGATGTGTTGGGGATATGACTATCAGATATGACCCGCCTAGGAGGGGCCGGGTCATCCCTATGGCGGTTCATCTAAATAGAGCCCAAGAGGATATTAACAATGGCGGTTCATAGACAGGCTTAGTAAAAGGCCTAAACCTGAAGGCGGCTTAAGGCCCATGAAGTGTAAACTGCCATGTATGTGTAGACTTGTAATATAAGGCATGTAAGATAAAGTCACCGAGCCAGACACGTTGTATGAGCCGGCCGGGACTCTGTAGGCCACAGGGCGTCAACCCATGTATATAAGGGGACGGCCCGGCAGCGACTTAGGATAAGAAAGAACAAATCGAAAGCTAGGCAAAGCGGATTCGCTCCCTGGTAATCGAAACCCTAGCAATTCCACCTCTGGATTAGGCTTTTACCTTCACCGCAAGGGCCGAACCAGTATAAACTCCTCACGTCCTTTGTCCGTGTTTTAACCCCTTTAAGCTAACCTCATCGCAATGGCTCCGCAACTAAGTCCTTCCATGAGGACATCTGCTGTGGCACTTCCACGACAGGATGGATTGTCGTACTATCAAGGGGGCTCTCAGTTTGTAGCTTGATCGTATCATTCGTAGAGAGCTCAAACCATTGCATCCCTGCATCATCTTTCTTGGTTCTTATCTGGTGTTTCTCCTTGTGAGATTTAGAGCTTATGGTCATCTTCATGACAAGCTCGAGTTCATAAAAAACGAGTTCACATGCATCTTCTATGATGTTTTCGATGTTGGGGGTTTTTGCCGGTTCTTCTTTCATAGAGGTTTCACATCTCTATACCTTTGGCATTTTTCTACTGCCTCTTCTTACTATAACCAACTAGTTTGGGTTTGCTCAATCCAGAGCTGTTTGGATAGTACTTGTCGTCATCTATCCAACTAGATTGAGTTTGCTCAATTCAGAGCTCATTTGTAGAAGTTATGGCAGTTCTGGTTTTCCTGCATCCATCTGTTTCTCTTGGGCAGTTTTTAGCCTCCAAGTGGTAGTACCGCTCTGCTCTACAGTAGTACCGCTCGTATGGTACTTCCGCTATGAGTTACCGCACTCTCTTCTGCTTGATTTCTTGCTTCTGTAAATGGGCAGCAGTAGCATGGTAGTAGGCGGCGGTAGTACCCCTCGCGTGGTACTACCATTTGTCTACTACCATTGCCACTACCGGTTATTCTTGGGTTGCTGTAGTCTTTTCTACTTTCGCGGTACTAGGGCGGTAGTACCACTCCGTGTGGTACTACCACCATGTCACCACCTAGTACCACTGTTTCTCTCTACTACTTGGCCTTTAGCGGTAGTACCGCTTGTGCACGGAATTTGCACATAACGGTTGGATTTGGGGGTGCCTATAAAAGGGGGTCTTCTTCCCCGTTGAATCTAATCTCTCGAGATTGTGTTCTCCCCCCATTGTTGACCTTCTTCAATCTTGCTATCTCTCAATCCCTCCAATGATTCTTGCTAGTTCTTGAGGGAAAATAGAGAGAAGATCTAGATCTACGTTTCCACCAATCACTTTCTCCTCTATGTGAGGGGAACCCCTTGGGATCTAGATCTTGGAGTACATTGTGTTCTCTTCTTCATTCTTCCTCTCATTATTCTCCATAGCATTAGTTGTTGTGGTGGGATTTGGAAGAGAAGGACTCGGGCACTCCGTGTGACCTTGACATTGCATTTGGTGCATCAGTTTGAGTTCTCCACGGTGATATGTGGAAGTGAAGTTGAGAATCTTGTTACTCGGGTGTTTGGGCACCCTAGAGCTTGTTCCTCTTGGGTGCCTTGGTACCCTAGACAGTTGGTGTTATCGGAGCTCAATCATTGTGGTGTAAAGCTCCAAGCAAGTGTCGGGGGTCTCCAATTAGGTTGTGGAGATCGCCTTGAGTAATTTGACGGGTACCAGTGACTGCCCCCAAGGGTTGTGACGGAGTAATTGACCACGGGTACCCCGAAGACGGCAAGACAATATTTCAAGACATCGGGGCTAGCAAAGCCCCTCAGTCCGACTGCCCGGCTGCTCTTGCTGGCTCCCCGTCCGACTGCTCTGCCCGGCCGGCTGCCGGCTGCCGACTGGGCCGACCAGCCGGCTGCCGACTGCGCCAACAAGCCGTCTGCCGACTGCAGCCCAACCCGACACCGACAAGACACCGACGAGACGGCCATACCTCGGACGAGACAACTGTACCACGACACCATCATGTACAGTGTCACTTGTCCCTAGGCACTATTCATGAAGTGACCCAAGAGACAAGCATGACACCCACACCATACCACCATGCCCACTTGTCCATGCCACTACATAGCTTAGGAAGTAAGCTAGCCATGCCTATATAAAGGCACACATCCATCTATCCAGGGATGGACTCAGGCACACACATGCTCACGCACACACCCACGGCCAAGAGCCATTCGGCCACTAGAGCATGCATGTTCATCCGGCCACACGCATAAACAAAGTCAGACGCCTATGGCATGACAAAAGATACAGCTCCAGGAACACTCTGTACTAGGTATATCAGATACACTCAGACATGCATCAGTAGGAGTATTATCTCTTCGGAGAGCTCCGAAGCTGGGTAAACCATCGCGTGCTACTCGCATACCCACTCCCGGTCCTATCAGCAGCAGTCTTACCCTCACACTAAGCCCTTGTGGCATCTATCGACTCGCAAGCCCCCCGTGAGAATACCACGACAGTTGGCGCCCACAGTGGGGCGGTACTACTGCTATGCTACCACGCTGCTGCTGGTTCCGCAGTCCGGGCGGGACCACTTTCGTCATCACCGCGGCGTCACCGTCGTCTCTCCGGTAGCGCTCGGGGGCCCGACGTCAACACGCCCTCAGAGCAGCCTCGAGGGGCGGTGCGTCCTCGCCATCGGCCTCTTCATCTTCATCATCGTGGCATCGCGCCGCCTCTCCGATAGCGGTCGGGGGCTCGACATTGACATGCCCCCGTAATGGCCGTGAGGGGCGGCGTGACCTCGCCGTCGGCCTCGCCCTCTTCGTCACCACCGCAACGCCGACCGTCCATCCGCGCGCGTGCCGTGCGCGGGGCTCGCTTTGGTTGGCTGCATCAATCCACGCACTGCCCGTGTCCGCTTCCCTCCACGCCGCATCTAGCTCCGGCCAAAACGCATGGTTGCTCCTCCACAAGCTAGCCAGCAAGCCAAACATTGCCTATCCACAACCCATACACCGGTCAGATACTAGGTGGATAGAGTGTGTACATTTGTTAGACAAATGGCCGGATAATGGCCAGACTCTACTCGGCCCACGCCCAGCACCGACTGCTCCATCCTCTGGCCGGCTGCCCGCCTTCCGTCGTCTGCAGGAATCATGGCCGGCTGGCAACTGGGGCGACGACGCGAACACGGACGTCCAGGCCGGCTCCCGCTCTGCCTCGGCCGGCTCCGATTCCGCCTCGTCCGCCTTCGCATCCTCGAAGTTCGCCTCGGCCGGCGCCGGCTCTCCGCTCTCGTCTGGTTGGTCGCGTGACTTGAATCCCGGACCCGTCTCGGCCTCGTCCGGCTTCTTGCTCCTCTGGAGCCGGCCACCCTGAGGGCCCGAGGAGGGGCCCGAGCTGCTCCCGACACTCCCGCGCAGCCATGTGCGCGCATGTGGCCAACCGACCATGTGAGCCTCGCCGTCGCTCTGGCCGGCAACTCCGTCTGGCAACGCCATCCATCAACGGCGCGACGCCACCACCATCTCTGCTCGCCGTGCTCGGCTCCCGCCTTGTTCGCTACAACTCGCTCGCACGCGTCTTACTGCCTCCGTTCCGGGTCCCCGCGTGTCGCTCGACCCGGCCCCAGCCGTCATCGCCTCCTGCGGATCTTGTCCGCGGCCGCCCAGGCTCCCTGTAGCTCCACGGCTACCCCTGCGTCCGGCCTCGTTGCCGCCTGGGGCCCTCCCGCGCCCGTCATCTGCACCCGGATGTGGCGACCTCCACGCCCTGCCGCCTCCTTGCACGCGTGCCGGCTTGGCCACCCGCGGCCGCGCGCCAGTTCGGCCGGCTGATGTTGTGTCCGCCACCGGTCCCGCGCTTGCGGTCCGCTTGGCCGCCCTCGGGTCACTCCGGCCGCCTCCCGCGGCTGTCCCGCGCCGGCTCCCAAACCAGGGCCGCCTGCTCCGCACGCCGGGTCCGCGTCCAGCCTGGCCGGCTCCAACATGCGACTCCGACCCTGCGTGCGCCGACTTCGCCTCGCCATCCAGCACCCGGCCTTCCGTGGCCCCGCGCGCGCCGACTCGCCCGACCGTCCAGCTTCGCTCGGACGGCCTCCCACCCTCCGCGCAACCCGACCCGACCGGCTCCGCACCTCCCGGGTTCGGCTCCCCCCGCGCCGACTCGCCGCCTGGCCGTCTCGCGCCCCCCCGTGTCAGCTCCGCTCGCCACTGCGCCTGCTCGGTCGGCTCCTCCACCCGGCTCCGCGGACCCGGCCGCCGGCTTCCGCCCGCACCCGGCGCGCGCTGCACACTGCTGCCGCCTCCTGCGGACAGAAAAAGAAAGAAGAAAAAGAGCTGGGCCGGCTGTGAGAAAAGTTAATAGGGCCGGCTGAAAAGAGTACTACCGCCAGCTGCATGAGCCGACTATTTAAAAAAATGATGAGGCCGGGTGGAAAGAGCTGTCGGCTGCCCGGGTGCAAAAAAAAGAAGAAGAAGTCGGCTGGAACAAAAAAACCATCTGGATGACCAGTCCGAATGGCCAAGCTGGCTGGACTGCCTCCTGCTCCGACGCTACACCCAGCGGGTGCGCTAACGCGCCCCCGCAAGAAAAAAGACAAAGTAGTTGCCGGGAGATCCGGCCCGACTGCTCAGCAGTCGGCCCAGATCTCGGGGGCTACACCTAGCGGGTGCGCTAACGCGCCCCCGTGAAGAAAAAGACAAAGTAGTTGCCGAGAGATCTAGCCCGACTGCTCAGCAGTCAGCCCGAATCTCGGGGGCTACACCCAGCGGGTGCGCTGACGTGCCCCCGCGAAGATTGCAGACAAGAGAAGAGTTTTGTCCGGCTCCGAGCAGCCGACAGAAGAGAAAAAGAAGAAGATAGGTGCTGCAAGATGCATCGCCGCCTGGCCGGTCAAGCCTGGCCGGCCGGGACCCCCCTTCGAGCACCCGGAGGCTCGAAGGCTACACCCAGCGGGTACACCGACGCACTCCGCAAGCGCCGAGCCATGCCGGTTGTCTTCGACAATGACCGTGACTACACGAAAATCAATGTGAGCTCCTCACCCGCATATTTTTTGCACCACGCAAGCACGGATAACCCCGAGCGAAGCTCGGGGGCTGTCTCCGTGTTTTATTAGAGTAGCATCACTGTTTGCCCCGCAGCCAGCCAGAGTTGGCCCGGGGGCTGGCTGCTTGGCCTGGGACGTTAGATCCCACAGACGGCTTAGTACCGTGCACGGTACCAAAGGCCCACTCTTAGTCACAGACCGCAGAGCGGCTGTCCGACTAGCAAGAGTGAACGCTGGAGGCCACCCACGCGAAAAATGTCCGGGAAGAAAAACGGTTCTGGCGACCCGGTCGTTTCCTTTACAAGTATCTGCTCGGTCGAATCTGCTCCCAGACTCTGAGTACTGTACACTCCACTTCGCGGCCCACTCTCAGCCATAGACCGCAGAGCGGCTGTCCGGCGAGCGAGAGCACAAGCCAAAAAGCAGAGGGAACATGAAAAAGATTGAAGGGGGCTTGGACGAAACCGAGTCGGCACCCTCTGTATAAAACTTGCAATGCTAAAAGCAAACATTTGATATATCTACGTGGACCTAACTTTGTCTTTTTCATGATCATTTCCATGAACACTCGCCAAAAAACCTCCGCCCAACTTTGCCAATTTGCCCGGAGGCTTGGGGGCTACTGACGGAGTAATTGACCACGGGTACCACGAAGACGGCAAGACAATATTTCAAGACATCGGGGCTAGCAAAGCCCCTCAGTCCGACTGCCCGGCTGCTCCTGCCGGCTCCCCGTCCGATTGCTCTGCCCGGCCGGCTGCCGGCTACCGGCTGCCGACTGAGCCGACCAGCCGGCTGCCGACTGCAGCCCAACCTGACACCGACAAGACACCGACGAGATGGCCATACCTCAGACAAGACAGCTGTACCATGACGCCATCATGTACAGTGTCACTTGTCCCTAGGCACTATTCATGAAGTGACCTAGGAGACAAGCATGACACCCACACCATACCCCCATGCCTACTTGTCCATGCCACTACATAGCTTAGGAAGTAAGCTAGCCATTCCTATATAAAGGCACACATCCATCCATCCAGGGATGGACTCAGGCACACACATGCTCACGCACACACCCACGGCCAAGAGCCATTCGGCCACTAGAGCATGCATGTTCATCCGGCCACACGCATAAACAATGTCAGACGCCTATGGCACTGACAAAAGATACAACTCCAGGAGCACTCTGTACTAGGTATATCAGATACACTCAGACATGCAGCAGTAGGAGTATTATCTCTCCGGAGAGCTCCGAAGCTGGGTAAACCATCGCGTGCTACTCGCATACCCACTCCCGGTCCTATCAGCAGTAGTCTTACCCTCACACTAAGCCCTTGTGGCATCTGTCGACTCGCAAGCCCCCCGTGAGAATACCATGACAGGTTGCCAAAGTGTACGAGTTTGGTGACCGCACTCAAGGGTCCCTTAGTGGAATCACGGTTTCTTGCATTGTGCGAGGGCTTGAGGAGATTACAGTGGCCCTAGTGGCTTATTGGGGAGCATTGTGCCTCCACATTGCTCCAAACAAAGATTAGCATTCGCAAGTATGTGAACTTCGGGATACATCATCGTCTCCATGTGCCTCGGTTATCTCTTACCCGAGGTCTTTACTTATGCACTTTACTTTGTGGTAGACATAGTGTTTCATGTTATATATCTTTCTATCACATAGTTGTTTATCTTGCTTGACATAAGTTGTTGGTGCACATAGGTGAGCCGAGTTGTTTTAGATTTTTGCTTGACAAATTAAATGATAGTTTTATTCTGCATTTGTTCAAGCCTAAGCCGTATTTATTTTAAAGCGCCTATTCACCCCCCTTTAGGCGACATCCACGATCTTTCATTTGGGTCACCACTTGTGACCCACAAGAAAACATGGCACAAATTGGACACTGAAACATGCATAGCTACTTACATTCAAATTGGAGATTCAAACAACACAAATTTCATTTAAAGTTTATAATTTGTACAAACATAAACCCTAAACAAAGCTACTGATTGTCGCCGTCCATGCCGGAGCCACTGCCGCCGCGAAAAAAGTCCTCGTCGTCCTCCTCCTTCTCGTCCTCATCATCGTCGCTCACAAGGTCGATGGTGACGTCAGCTACCGAGGCGACGACCACTTGTTGTAGCCCCGGTGAGTCCACTAGGTTATCAGGGTGGCAATGTGACCCCTTTGACGATTTGCACAGCGCCTGGAGGAGCCCCGACAGGTTTGCAGGGTCGCCAGGCTCGCTAGCCACCGCCCCCTATACTTCGCCAGCAGCGGCTGCTTCGGCTCCTGCTTGGGCTCAAGTAGGGTGCCGCCATAGACCGTCACAGGCTCGGGCTTGGGCACGAGCAGGGGGGCACGAGAGCTTGTTGAGGGAGTCCTAGATTAGGGGGTCCTCGGGTGTCCGGGCTATTTGATATGGGACGGACTGATGGGCCGTGAAGATACAAGCAGAAGAATTTCCCCCGTGTCTGGGTAGGACTCCTGTATGCATGCATGTGTGCACGATATCAAGCGAACCCTAAGGAATGTAATCTTAAGGCTGTGAAAAGGATATTGAGATACTTAATTCACACACCAAACTTTGGCATTTGGTATCCTAAGAGGTCTTATTTTGATCTTGTTGGCTACTCCGACTCGGACTATGCCGGTGACAAGGTTGATAGAAAGTCCACTTCGGGTACTTGTCAATTTCTTGGTAGATATCTTGTGTCTTGGACCTCCAAGAAACAAAACTCGGTATCCTTATCCACCGCCGAAGCAGAATACATTGTCGCTGGTTCATGTTGTGCTCAATTACTATGGATGACCCAAACTCTTAAGGATTATGGGATACATGTGAAACATGTTCCATTGCTTTGTGATAATGAGAGTGCCATTAAGATCGCTCACAATCCCATGCAACATTCTCAAACTAAGCATATTGAAGTTCATCATCATTTCATTTGAGATCATGTTGCTAAAGGAGACATTGATCTTAAGCATGTTCATGCCGATAAGCAATTGACGGATATATTCACCAAACCGCTTGATGAGAAAGTATTTTGCCGTTTGAGAGGTGAATTGAACATCATTGATGCCTCAAACTTGGAGTAGAAACTCCATTTGGATGCATGCAAGGTATGAGCCTTTAACTAATCCTTGATATTTCTCTTATGATAATGATTATATGTCTTGGATCTATACTTGTTCCCTTGCATGTTATCTAACCCTTGTAGGTACTTGGATGAGCCCAAATATATGAGATTGCAACTTACTCACATCTTGAGCAATCTCTACATCACCAAGTCTCTACAATATGGTGGTTGAAGACAAGGAAGCATGAATCATTTCAACATATCCTTTGATAATTTGAATATATCAATTTTCATTTGCTATCAAATTTCATGATTGTCATTTTGGATACACAAGTGCTCTTCCTTGCAAAACTAACCCATGTAGGTAGATGGACTCAAACTACAAGTGGTGCTCCCAACTCCTGATGAACTACATCAACCTTGAGCATCCAACACAAGTTCGACTACATGATCAAGATCAATACCACCACCCAAGGTATGTTATTCCATCTTGGAGAAGCTTTACCCCAAGTCATGGGTCAAATCAGCTCAACAAGATGTGAATACATCAAAATGCTTAAACGAAAAATGGTAACCCCATTTTGAGCTTAAACGATGAGTATGACCTACGATCAAGTGTCGTCACTTGACTCCTCGATCAATATACTCTAACATAGGTGACTTTGTCGCCGACCATTTCTAGATGAAGTTCTCTAGTGTTTCTTTGTGTTCTTGCATTTGTTTCTTGCTTGTTTGTTCCCCTTTCACTTCATCTAGATTACTTTTCTTTTCTCTACATTCTCTGCGTCTATTTCTTTACAAATCTTTTAGCCAATTCCCTGCAAATTCTTGTGAGATCTTATTTGCCAAGTGAGCTGAGATGACAAAAAAATTCCTCTGTATTGAACTCGGTCTCACCGATTTCTGCCTATCGGCTAGACCGAACTGCAATAATGCATTGTAGATTGTTCATTGGTACAACTGACAAGGACAAACCCGGTCTGACCGATATGCATCATCTATGACATCTCCAACTTGGTGTCACCGATGAAAATGACTCGACATTAATGATTTCACTACTGAGAAAATATTTTGCCATTACAATTATCTTTTCTTTTCCAGCTCCACTGGATGATTCTTATCCTCTACTAGCATCTTAAATTACATGATGCTTTGTAATGTGACTCAAGGACCAAAACTGTTTGACTCATGCTCTAGAAGATCTCTTCTTGGAAATTGATGTCAAAGGGGGAGAGAGAGAGCACTTCTTAGCTTCTCCAGATGCTAATCAACAATAAGGAGAGAAGTCACATGTCTTTAAGAGGGGAAAGACGTGTTAACATTTGTTGCTTTGCTCTGATTTCTTTTACCCTACCTTCTCCCATTATCCAATATCAGATTCAGGGGGAGAAAGAGTTCATATCTAAGGGAAGAAAATCTTTGGAATTCATTGCATATCTTTAATCTTCGGGGACATGTCTATATCCAGATAGAGTACTAAGTGCTCACTTACTACATGTCATCCCAGTCTTGGTACTCTTGTGGTTTTCTCATTTGCTCTGTTTAGTAGGTGCTCTTGTGTTATCTAACCTTGTTTTCTCAAGTTCACCTCTTCCAAAGCCAACTCAAGACCACAAGGTAAGTATATGCATCACACTCATGTGCATGATGATCTCTTGCTAATGTACATATTGTTTGCAAGAAGGACTCATGAACATGAAAGTACATTTCTTGTATTTACATCATTTGATCTGATGCATATAGCCAAGATACATGTAACTCATTGCTTGCTCTGACATGCTTATGCATTCACATGCTCTTATATGCTATCTTTACATGATTGCATACATGTAGGGGGAGCCTACGCATGTTATATGTCTTTCCAAAGCTTTACTTGTTATTCTTCATATCTTTATCTAAAGCTTTGATGTATGTTGTCATCAATTACCAAAAAGGGGGAGATTGAAAGCACAAGTGCTCCCTAGGTGATTTTGGTAATTAATGTCAGCATTGTAAGTGCATCTAGTGCCCCTTAGTGATTTTGGTGTATTGAAGACTTATAGGTTAAGGGACTAATGTGTTTGTGAGTGTACACGGGTCTATAAATCTATGAGGAGTTTGATATTTATAGAGAAAGTCGACCCCTAAAAATGAATGTCTTCAACTGAAGACTGACTTTCTGAAGACTTTGAAAGTGAAGAAATTGGTGTGATCCTGAAGACTTGATATTCATGCGAGGAATATGAAGCGTGAAGACTTTTGTTTTCGTAGTTCCATTTTTCTCTTTCTTGAGTCATAGGAAACACCGTACTGTTAAAGGGGGTCGAGGTAAAACTAAGGAAAAGTTTACAAGTGAAGCTCATCTCAAAATCCTACACCTACCAATCCCTTCGAGTGAAGCCATTGGAAATATCATACAGTTCAGTCAATTTCTTCAGTGACAGAGACGAAGATCTTCTGGTCTCTAAGGAATTTGTTCTAACTGGGGGTTAGGAACTCGCTAGTGCGGATTGCCTACAAGTGAGGAACATGATAGCCCCGAGGAATTTGATACTCAAATTTCCGACCGTTGCTATGCTATGCGCCAGTTGTCCCAAAATATCTACCCACCTAACGGTCATATCATTGAAGGGCATTTATGTCTTATCATGTCGGGCTGCTCCCTAGGCTATAAATAGCCGGCCCCTACAACCACTAGCTGGTTGGCTGCTCTGCGAGAAACTTACACTTGTCATCGAGAGCATCCCATCCTCCAGGACTTTGAGAGAAAATTATCAAGTGAGGAAAACCCAAACCCAAACACCTACAAACCCAAAGTGATTGAGCATCACTAAAGAAATTGTTCCTGTGTGGAACCGACGCTTGTTACCTTTGAGGACCGTGCATCCTCCAAATGGTTAGGCGTCATGGTCTAGAGCATCCAAGACGAAATTGTGGATCCCTGAGTGACCGAGTCTGTGAAGGTTTGGAAGTCACCTGAAGACTTACCATGAGTGATTGGGCGAGGTCTGTGTGACCTTAGCTCAAGGAGAATACGGTGAGGACTATGTGTCCTCAGGTTTAAATACCTAGCCGCTCCAACCAGATGTATGACTGTCATAGCAGTTGGAACTGGTGTACCAAATCATCCTCTTCACCAAGCTACTGGTTCTATTTCCTCAACTCTTTCATTCCCTCATTTGTGTGTAGAAGTACTTGATCATTACTGTTTGAAGACTTTGACTGAAGACTTTCTAAATTCCCTCAATCCTATTTCTTCAGTCAGTTTGTGTTGGGGATATAACTATTTATGTAAGCCGCCCAGGAGGGGCCGAGTTACGCAAAGAGAAGCCCATCTGAAGCCCAAGACCAAGACGTGAAGATGGCGATTCAGTAAAGGGTCTAAAGGCCCACAGGCGATTTATGGCCCATGGTGATAAACCGCCATGAGGGCCTG
Source organism: Triticum aestivum (assembly GCF_018294505.1). NCBI lineage: Eukaryota > Viridiplantae > Streptophyta > Magnoliopsida > Poales > Poaceae > Triticum > Triticum aestivum. Next base: position 649,398,523 of record NC_057800.1, read on the forward strand.
ACTTGTATTGTAAGGTAGAAGTAACTAGTCATCGAGCCGGACACTGTTTATGAGTCGGCCGGGACTCTGTAAGCCGTAGGGCGTCGACCCGTGTATATAAGGGGACGACCTGCCGGCGGCTTACGGGCAGAAAAACAACTGATCGAGAGCCAGGCATAGCGTATCTCGCTCCCTGGTCATCGAAACCTCAAGCAATTCCAACCCAACTAGACGTAGGCCTTCCTTCACCGTAAGGGGCTGAACTAGTATAAACCTCGCGTGTCCTTGTCCTGATTAACCCCTTTAAGCTTCCTAGTTGCGATGGCTCCACAACTAAGTCCTTGCAAAAGGACATCTGCCGTGACAATTCCACGACAGTTGGCGCCCACCGTGGGGCCAGCACATGGTGGATTTGAGTTCTTGAAGGGCAGCTTCGAAGGGCTCAAGGGATACGCAGTTGGCCGGATGACCAAGAGTCGTCGCGGCAAGATCTACATCAACGACGAAGGCTGGGGCCCCGACGCCGGCTCAATTGAGTACGAGTACCGGGTCCCCTTTGGCGGAATCCACGGTTTCATCTGCTAGATTGGTGCACCGGGCCTCGAGCCGGACAGCTGCACCGACCTCATCGAGACGGCTCAGCGTGTGAAACCCGCCCGAGCTCAACCCGTCATGAAGCATGCCTTTGTGGGTTGCATCCATGGAGGTGAACTTCCTGAAGGATCTGAAGGTGATGGTGAGCCGGCCGCCCTCTTTGACGGTGATTTGTCCGCCGGCTCACCAGATTCGCTGTATCAAGTTCAAGATGGTGTGCTTGGGGGCTGTTCTGATGGCATCACTATTCCGGACCCCTCAGAGTCGCCAAACTGGGCAGGAGTCTTCATGGCTGGTACTCAACCCGGCCAAAATTCTACGGCCTCAGCAGCGATAACGTCTGGGTTAGGAGCAGTCGGGGCAGGAGGCCCTGTGCACTCACCGGCTCAGGTGCTGATGGATCTTATGGATAAGCTTACGGCCTTGTTAACTGTTACAGTCGTCCCTGCAAACCAATCTGAGCATGAGGCAGAGGTGGCACAGGTTCGTGATGAGATCGCCCGGGCCAAGGAAACCTTAGCAGCTGAAGATGCTAGATTAGCAACAGAGCGGGCGGCTTTGAACGTACGGGCGCAGCAACTTCAGGCAGAGGCCTTGCAGCTCACGTTGAGCTTGAACGCATCTAATGAGGTAATGAGGAGGAGACATCAGAAAACTCATTCCCGTTTACCTCAGATTTATGATCCTCGGAATCTCTTTGCTACACCCGGGGCCGGCCCAAGTAATCTGCCAGGTGCAAATCAGTTTATGACATCCGGAGCGGGAGGCCCAGTCCAGCCTTCGGTGACAGCACCTCTTCACAGCAATATGGCACTGCCCCATTACATACCAATACCACAGGGTCACTTCTCCAACCCCATGGAGAACTTAATCGCAGCATCCGCATGTTTGGCGGCTTTCCCAGTAGATGGTGATGATTCGACAGCGGTGGAAACCCGGAAGATCAGGGAACTTGTCCAAACAGCCCTGGCTCAGCAAGAGACCTACTCCTACAGCCGGGACATGATTCATTCAACTCCTCCGCCCTGGTTAGCTCCGCCTCGTCAAAACCGGAGCCCGATTTACAGTAGACGCATGGAGTCAGAGGCCTTGTCAAGTAGCGCTCAGCGCCAAAACTAGCCCGGCGGGTATAACCCGGTTCAGGATTGGATACGTCAGGAGGACGAGCGGGCAGCCCAGCTAGAGGCTCAGCTAGCAGCCCAACAGGACTCACCGGCTTACCCTACGACTTCCGTTGAGGCGGGTGTTGCTACTAGAACCGGAGGAGTTCCTTGTCTGATACCGGCTCTACGTAATGTACGTCTGCCCAAGGATTTCAAGGGACCTCGAAAGGTGCCGAAATTATACGGCCGATTTATAGCCTGGGGCGTGGATTGAAAGTTACGAGATGGCCATGGAGCTGCTGGAGGTTAGCGATGAAGCGATGGCTAAATACTTCACCATGATGTTGGACAGAACGGCCCGTTCTTGGTTAAAAGGTTTGCCACCTAATTCCATTGGTTCATGGGCGGAGCTAAAGGCCCGTTTCATCCAGAACTTCAAGGACTCTTGCAAGCAGTCTATGTCGATTGTGGACCTGACAAATTGTAAGTAGGAGGAAGGTGAATCTACGACTCATTGGGTATGCCGGGTCAAAAATATAATACATTCGTCTGACAAGATGGATGCCGGCTCAGCAGTTCTCATGCTGGAGAAGAATTGCCGTTTTGAGCCTCCGAGACAGAAACTGGGGCGCCTTAAGCGTGATTGCAACGATATGGGGACGCTGTTGGCGGCTTTAGTCAAGTATGCCGATTCTGATAGTACCAAGGATCCCGCGTCTGATGAGGAAAAGATAGGAAAGGGAAAGAAGAACGGCAATGGAAAGGGTCAGCAGCATAACCCGGCAAGTCAAGGAGGCAATAAGCGTAAGGTAGATGGTAACCCGGAATTTGTGGCCAATGCACAGGGTAACAATCAGAAGCGCAAAGGAAAGCCACCCCCTCAGTTTGGCGGGTCAGAGCCGTCTCTTGAGCAACTACTCAATGAGCCTTGCCCGAAACACGGCACCCGGGAACGACCAGCGACTCATTTATGGAAGGATTGCGCAATCATGAAGGCTTTCAAGAATTCTAATACATTCGATGGCAATCAAGGCCCAGGCAGCGGCTCAGGAGCTGGCGGCTTTCATGGCCCGGGCGGCGGTTCAGGATCCGGTTTTCAGGGAAGCCAGGGTGGTTATAATCAACAACAGTCTGGTCAAGGAGGTCAGCAGCAGCAGCAGTCGGGTTATCAGAGCCATCCAAAACAACTAAACAGTGGGCAGTATCATGTGTTCACCACAAGTTTGTGTAAACGTGATCAGAAAGTTCATAGGAGGGCGGTGAATTCTATTGAGTCGGCAGTCCCTCGTTATTTGAGGTGGTCGGAACAACCTATTGTTTGGAGCAGGGAGGATCACCCTCCCCGGGTTGATAATCCAGGTCAACTGGCCCTGGTAGTGGCACCGCAGGTTGGTGGTTATAAATTTACTAAGGTGCTCATGGATGGAGGTAGCAGCATCAACATCCTCTATTACGAGACCTTTCGGCGCATGGGCTTAACTGACAAGAACTTAAAGATTTCCAACACCGTCTTCCATGGAGTGGTGCCTGGTAAGTCGGCATATCCTGTGGGTAAGATTGAGCTAGAGGTGGCCTTCGGAGACGAGCATGATTCCAGGGCAGAAAAGCTAACTTTTGAAGTGGTGAAAATCAAGAGTCCATATCACGCTTTGTCCGGGCGGCCAGCTTATGCCAAGTTCATGGCGCGGCCGTGTTATGTTTATCTCCAGCTCAAGATGTCGGGTTACAAGGGTACCATCACTGTGCATGGAAGCCGAAAGGTGGCCCTGAAGTGTGAACAAGGCGATGCGGCTTACGCTGAGTCTGTTTGTGCAGCGGAGGAGCTCAAATTTTATCAAGATAACATTGACCCGACGGATATGACCTCCCTCAAAAAGCCGACTATGGAGATGACCCGGCCATGAAGTTTAAATCAGCTGCAGAGACTAAGCTTGTTGATTTTACTCCGGGCGAAATGATTCGTCTAAGCAACTCAGCATCAGTGCCAACTTGGATCCTAAATAGGAAAGCGTGCTCATCGAGTTCATCCGTGAGAACCGGGACATCTTTGCATGGAAACCTTCTTACATGCTGGGTGTACTGAGAGGACTCGCTGAGCACACTCTTAATATTGATCCGAAGTATAAGCCGGTCAGGCAGTTTCTGCGGCGATTCAATGAGGAACGACGAAAGGCTATAGGAGAAGAGGTCGCCCGGCTCTTGGCGGCTGGGTTCATTGTCGAAGTCTTTCACCCGGAGTGGTTGGCTAACCCGGTGCTCGTGCTCAAGAAAAACGGCACCTGGCGGATGTGTGTGGATTACACGGACTTAAATAAGGCTTATCCGGCTGATCCTTTTGCTCTCCCCCGTATTGATCAAATCATTGATGCTACGGCAGGTTGTGCGCGTTTGAGCTTTTTGGATGCTTACTCTGGTTATCATCAGATCAAGATGGCAGTTAAGGACCAGGAGAAGACGGCTTTCATCACTCCGTTCGGGGCCTTCTGCTATGTGTCTATGCCTTTTGGGCTCAAGAGTGCCAGGCGACTTATCAACGGTGTGTACAGAATTGTCTCCACAATCAGATTAGGCGCAATGTTCATGCTTATGTGGAAGATATAGTGGTGAAATCCAGAGAGGCAGAAACCTTGATATCTGATCTTAGAGAAACCTTTGACAATATCCGGGTTTACAAAATGATGCTTAACCCGGAGAAGTGTGTATTTGGTGTGCCTGTAGGCAAGCTTTTGGGATTCTTGGTCTCAAACAGGGGCATCCAGGCTAATCCGGAGAAGATTAAGGCAATCACTTCTTTGGCTAAACCGGCATGTATTAATGATGTTCAGCGACTAGCGGGTCGTGTTGCCAGTTTAAGCCGGTTAGGTGAGAAGGCCCTACCGCTGTACCAACTGATGAAGAAGGCAGACACCTTTGTCTGGAGTAATGCTACTAATGCTGCTTTTGAGGATTTGAAGAGGCAGTTATCTGAGCCGCCAGTTCTTGCAGCTCCCATTGACAAAGAGCCTTTGCTGTTATATGTGGCTGCTAATTCACGAGCCGTCAGTGTGGCAATTGTGGTAGAGCGCAAGGAGGCTGGTAAGGAGCACCCGGTTCAACGGCCGGTTTATTATGTCAGTGAGGTACTCATCGAGTCAAAACAAAGATATCCTCATTGGCAGAAACTTGTTTACGGGGTGTTCATGGCAAGCCGGAAGCTGAAGCAATACTTTCAAGGTCACCCTATCACTGTGGTAAGTTCTGCCCCCTTGGGAGACATTATTCAGAACAGAGAGGCTACAGGAAGAGTAGCCAAGTGGGCCATCGAGCTCGGGCCTCATAGCCTGAAGTACGTACCACGCACTGCCATTAAGTCTCAAGCTTTGGTGGATTTCATCAACGACTGGACAGAGCTACAAGCACCTGAGGAGAAGCCCGATAACACTTATTGGACTATTCACTTTGATGGGTCCAGACAGTTGGAAGGCTCGGGGGCTGGAGTCGTGTTAACTTCCCCTAGAGGTGACAAATTTTGTTATGTACTCCGGCTTATGTTTCCTTGTACTAACAATGCAGCTGAGTACGAGGCCCTACTCCATGGTCTCCGGATGGCCAAAGAGATGAACTTGAGCCGGGTAAGATGCTTGGGAGACTCAGATCTTGTGGCTCAACAAGTGTCAGGCAAGTGGGACTCTAAAGATCCCCTTATGGCGGCTTACCGTCGTGAAGTCGATGCTGTGGCTGGACATTTCAAGGGTTATGCGGTGGAACACATTGATTGAAGGAAGAACGAGGTGGCTGATGCCTTAAGCCGGCTGGGGTCTCAGCGTAAGCCGGTGCCGCCTAACACCTTTCTGGATGTTTTGTACAATTCTTCTGTTAAGTTACCTACAGAGGAAGATCTGGCAATACTAGACCCGGAGGTATAGCTGGTGGCGGCTCTCCATGTTATCCCGGATTGGATAGTGCCTTATTTGGCTTACATGACCCGGGGAGAGTTGCCTGAAGATGAGACCTTGGCAAGGCAAATCGTCCAGCGGTCCAAGTCCATGACAATTGTTAATGGCGAGTTACATCACTGCAGCGTCACTGGAGCATTTCAACGTTGCGTGTCACCTACAGAGGGTCAGGAGATCCTTCATGAGATTCATGAAGGCGATTGTGGTCATCACGCCGGCTCAAAATCTCTTGTGGCCAAAGCTTTCCATTATGGGTTTTATTGGCTGACGGCTCATGCTGATGCAGAAGCCCTGGTCAGTAAATGTGACGGATGTTGGAAATTCTCACGACGAGCCCATGTGCCGGCTCAAGAATTGAGGATGATTCCAATTACTTGGCCGTTTGCAGTCTGGGGGCTGGATATGGTCGGGCCTTTCAAAAGGTCTAAGGATAAAAAGACGCACCTCTTGGTGGCGGTTGACAAGTTCACAAAGTGGGTGGAGGCGGAGCCAGTCAGTAAGTGTGATGCAGCCACGGTGGTCCAGTTTATGAAAAAGGTGATTTTTCGCTTTGGTTTTCCACACAACATTATAACTGATAATGGCACTAACCTTTCCAAAGGAGCTATGGAAGAGTTCTATCAACGAGAGCATATCCGGCTTGATGTTTCAGCCGTGGCTCACCCTCAATCCAATGGTCAAGAAGAACGAGCTAATCAAGAAATCTTGAGGGGTATCAAGCCCCGGCTCTTGGTCCCCTTGCAGCGGACGCCAGGTTGTTGGGTGGAGGAGTTACCTTATGTACTTTGGAGCATCAATACTACACCTAACAGATCTACGGGTTACACGCCTTTCTTTATGGTGTATGGAGCAGAGGCAGTCCTGCCAAGTGACATCCATCATGACTCACCCCGTGTGGCAGCTTATGTTGAGGAAGACAATGAAAAAGCTCGGCAAGACGCACTTGACCTGTTGGATGAAGAGCGAGACTTGGCAATAGCCCACTTGGCGATTTACCAGCAAGACCTGCGCCGCTACCACAGCCGCCGAGTTAGGTCCAGAACCTTTCAGGAAGGCGACTTAGTGCTCCGACTCATCCAAGATCAATCTGACATGCACAAGCTATCCCCTCCTTGGGAAGGACCCTTTGTGGTCAGCAAGAATCTGAACAACGGATCATACTACCTTATCGACCTTCGGGAGCACAAAGACTCGCGTAAGTCGGAGGAGGAGACCCGTCGGCCGTGGAACATCGCTCATCTTCGGCCTTATTATACTTGAGCCATCGACTCTAATGTGTATATACTTATACTATGTATATTACATAAAGCAATAAAGCAGGACCTCTGTCCTTTTTTCCACTCCCAAAAAAGGTTTATGTGTTTTCTTTGTCAGGTGGTGGAGATAACCAAGGAGAAGCGGATCATATCTGAATCCGGCTTTCCTTTGGTCCGGCTTATGATCATATCTGAATCTAGCCGTGATCACTTGGGGGCTTCCTGTTCAAATATAGGTCGTATTCGAACCAAAGAGAACATAGCTGTCGATACCCACTTGATCGGCATACTACCAAACCCATTTGGGGGCTTCTTGATCATATTTAAATCATAGCTTAACCCCTTTGGGTCTGACGTGGATCGTATTCAAATCAGCGTCATTAAACAACTCTTATGGTCACTTGGGGGCTTCCTATTCAAACATAGGTCGTATTCGAACCAAAGAGAACATAGTTGTCGATACCCACTTGATCGGCATCACCACAGCCACTGGGGGCTAACAGATCGTATCCGAATCTTAGCTCAACCCCTTTGGGACGGTTCACTGATCGTATTCGAATCAGAGACCCTTGAATTTTGTTCATCATATTTTACAAGTATCAACATTGGATATCTTGCGACCCTCTTGAAAATACAATGGAATACATTGCAATCCTCTAGGATTAATATTGGTTACATCAGGTTGTTAAGTACCAGGTGAACTTTTATGTGCCAATTTTCAGGAGTCAAACTTACCCTCAGGGGTTAGCTTATATAAGCCGGAAAAGCAGCCGTAAGCATCACAGGGCAATGCAAGACATTTCTGCAAAGGACATAACAGATTCATGTAAACTACAAAGTGCGTAGTGACGGCGGCTTATGCAAGTATTAAAGGGCCATAAGCATGCGCAAAGGCATAACAAAACTCAAAGTATTTTCTACTCTGTTACAAGACTCCCCGAGTCTGAATGATGCGGCATTGTTTTCTACAATGACATAAGCAGATGGCGCCTGGCAATCTACTCTTGCGGTTGACTTGAAGCCTCTGGGTTATCCTTCTCCGCCTCTCCGCCGGCTACTTTGTCCTAGAAGGATGATGAGGCCCAGTCAATGCCACTCAAGGCCTCAAACTCAGCTTCATCATCTATTAACCCGGTCGGGTCGACTTCAGGGGCAAAGGTGTGCTTACGGATTGGAGGGATCAAGCTGACATCGTCATAATGCGGCGTGGGGATTCTTTGATTCTCCTTGTCATAACCCGACTGACACTTGGTGAGGTCAGTGTCGTTCCCAATTTGAGTGTCCACAGGGCGTATACCTTTCACGCAGGTGGTGAAATCCTTTTCGTCAAATGGAGTACCATCCTCCTTTAAACTTGGATACCCAAGAGCGATGTCGGCCGGGTCTAGCTCTGGTAACCAAGCTTTGGCCCGACTCAAAGCGGCTATTGCTCCTGCTCTTGCTTGGGCCCGTCTCAACTCTTGAATTCGCTGAGGAAGTACAGCAAGCCATCGTAACACATCTTGCAAAAGGTGGGCACATCATTTGATAAGTCTACAACGGCCAAGGCACGCTGTGATCCGATGTACAGTTGCTCTACTAGAGTATACACCGCCTTCAATTTGATCAGCATATTCTGCTTGAGGTTTGTGCTCCTGGGGCCTGTATTGGTAAGTATAAGGTAAACCTCAGGTAACAATGGAAGGAATATTTACAATATTTAATTCTTGCTTAAGATAACTTACCAAAGATCGCCGAGACCATCCGAGATATCTGGCGTTGTAAGCCGGTCAGTTCGGCTGTTACGTTTGCCAGCGACGCCTCTGCTGTCTCAGCCTGGGTCACCAGTCCGGCCTTTTCGTCAGTCCAAGTTTTCTTCTCCGACCCAAAATTTTTCTTCAGTTTCTCCTGTTCAGAGACGCTGAATTCAAATTTGGAGTTGGCCTTTTGAAGTTCAATCTCCTGGGCTACCAGGCGGTTCTTCAGGTCAGCAATCTCCGATTCAAATTGACTTATGGTGGCCTGCATTGCACCAGATAGTAGTCAAGATTACGGTAAATAATATTAAGTCCCAAGCACTTTGCAAGCAAAGATACTTGACACTTCGGGGCTAATGTATGCCGAAGCTTTCTAAATTATTAAGCCGGTCCTGAATATTAAGTCCCAAATACTTTGCAAGCAAAGGTACTTGGCACTTGGGGGCTAATGTGTATCGCACGTTAAAGGTATTATGTTACATCTGGTTTAAATATTTTTCTTTAAGTCGGGCAAGCAGCTCTAACAATTTTTCTAAGTCTACAACATATTTATTCATAAGCAATAGACTTGGGGGCTGGTACAGTAAGTATAATTGAAAGTAAAGAAGCATAAGTCATACCTTAGATTTTAGCTGTATTTGCTTCATCATGTCAATTTCCAGGTCACGGCTGCTTTGCACCTGGTTGATATAGCCTGAGACGATCTCTCCAATACTCAAATGAGTATAGTCGGTGATATCCATCTTGGCTTTATGGCGTTCTAGCAGCTCCTCTTTAGCTGAGCATTTGGCAAGGACGATGGGCCTGGCCGGCTCAACGAATTGAGCCTTGAGAAATTCCACTTCCGGGTCAGCCGTTTTGACCGGGCTAGGTGCCTCCAGGTTAACAGAATCATTAGGAATATCTTCAGCAGGCGGGTCAGAAGTTGGTGCTGCAATGTCTTGAGCCGGCTCAGGCGGCGGTTGATGTGTGGAAGAGTCGGGAGCAGCTATGCCCTGTTCCGGTTCAGTCACCACAGGGGTTTGGGCCGGTTTATCCTTTTTGGTTTTCTTCCTGGGCTTAACCTGCACGCTGTGGGGCAAAGCAGAGAGATAAGTAAAGAAATATGAAGAAAGGAAAAAATAAGGTGAATAAATTGATGTTACCCAGGGGCAGTCTTGAAAGCCAGCATGTTGGATTGCATGGACTCGCCGAATGAAGAAAAGGTATCCTGGTAATTGGAGTCAGAGGAATTGAGAGGTTGACGGATTAGACCCGCCAAAGGTAAAAAAGGGTCTAAGTTGGAGATAATCTCAGTCCGACGCTTCCGGGTTGTGTCAGGAAAGCCGGAGGATAGCTCTGCATCCTTGCTAGTCCGGGTCTGCCTTCGGTTTTCAAATTGCTGTTGCTTCAAAAGAAAGTCAGGATCTTGGTAAGCCAAAGGGTGTGAAAATCTTACTTTCCGGGTTACTCTTCGAATTTTCTAACGCGGCTGAAGCTCGGAGTCGGAGGAGATTATAATTACCTCTTCCTCGATGGGTTGGCTGTTGCCCGTGTCTTCCTGAAACAAGGTTAATATCAGTAAGGTAGTAATAAAGGAGAAAGGGAAATTAAAAAGTTACCTCTTCCTCATTATCATCAGTATCATCAAGCTGAAACAGCTCAGAAGCGCTTGGCTTCCTTTTCCTTGAAGTGGTGGGCTTGGTGGTTTTCTTTTCGGCTCTCTTGGCCGCCCTGGCTTTCTTGGATGCATCATGACCATATTGGATTTTCCAGAAGTTATCATTTGCCTGTAAAAGGTTATAAAGGGTTATGCGTAAGAATACAACATAACATGATAAAAAATAACCCGACGGCTGGAAACTTACTGTAGGGGCCGGGTTCTTCTGGCAAAAAGGTAGTAAGCCGAAGGCGTTACTATTCACTGTGCCCTCTTTCAACAAAGTCTGAGTTGTAGCTTCCACTACGTCATCTGGTAAGTCGTTAGGACTATGACGCTGAGGGTCATCTTTCTCGCCCGAATAATTACACATTAAGCCGGGGCGGTGGCTTAACGGAATTATTCTCCAAGCAACCCAGACTCGGACCAGGTCAATGCCATCTAAGCCGTTCCCTAAAAGAGCTTTAATCTTGTTGATCTTGGGGGTGAGTGGCAGATGTTCAACGACAGTCAATTTATCCGGCAGCGGGTGAGTAGGTTCAAGGCGCAATGCACGGAAGCCGGGCAGCGGGTTTTCACTAGCCGGAGAAGTATCTTGGCAGTAGAACCATGTCTGGTTCCAGTCCTTTGGATGACTCGGCAATTCAGCATAAGGGAACAGGCAGTCTCTCCGCCTTTGAATCGATATGCCACCAAGCTCCAGACTGGGCCCGTTGGCCCGCTCATTCTGCTGGTTTAAATAGAACAATTCTCTGACCAAGGTAGGCTGGGTTCTTCTCCAAGGTAGACCTCACAGAAAACTTGGAAGTTGCAGATATTTGACACGGAATTGGGCCCGATGTCTTGAGGTCTTAGGTCAAAGAAGTGCAAAACATCTCTAAAGAATTTTGAACCAGGAGGAGCAAATCCCCAGCTCATGTGATCGGTAAAAATGATCACCTCCCCTTCCTTGGGTTGAGGTTTTTCTTCAGACGGGTCAGGAGCGCGATAAGACATGACATCCTTCTTGGGCAGATGGCCAGACTTTACAAACTCGGACGGTTTGCTCTCTGTAACAGTGGATGGGACCCAGTTGCAGGTAATCAGAGGTTTAACAACTTTGGGTGCCATTGGGTAAGTTGAAGCCTACGACAAGATAAAGGAAATTTTCCGGTTTATTATAACCCGGAGAATAAGCATTATTGGGTCATTTAAGATGGCGGCTTAGGAAGGGGCCTAATGGCATATGGGTAACTATGTGATAATGTTTAACAGCTGCAGGTATTAAAGATGATTAAGGTTTTCTTAAGTCGCCAGAAGCAAGCGATGCTGACAACCGGTATTATCTTAAACCGGTCACATGAATTACTATGGCTGAAATAGAGTCAACAGAGACAGTTTTTTTGGCTAAGTGTGGAACAAACAGGTTTCACAAGTTGCAATCATTATTTTGGATCAAATGATGTTCTGGAAAAGAAAATATTTCTAGACCTAAAAACAGTACAGAGAAGTTCATATACTCGCAGAGGGTTTCCAAAACAAGGGAAATGAGATCTGTTCTTATACAGGATAAGCACAAATATTTTCCGCACCAGTTCTATGTTGTTTTATAATCTAAACAAGGCATTGGAGGTGAAAACTAATGGAGGTCTGAGTCGGGCGGCAAAGAACGCCGACGAACTCAAGACAGTTTCAATGCAGATCTGAGAAAGGGGAAAAAGAGGAACTCACAGATGCGGAAGAGCTGCGGAGGGTCGCCGTCGTTTTCTGGTCCGAATCAGGGTGATGCAGCAGCCTGAGTCGATGAAGACGAGGGGTTCGACGGCGGCGGCGGCGGAGCTTGAGCAGTGAAGAAAGTAGGTGCGAGGAGGAAGACGACTGAAGAAGGAGAATGGGAAAAGATCTAGGTCGCGCCTATTTATAAGGAAGGGCCAACAAAGATGGCGCGAGAAACGAGGAGACCAAGGCATCATTATCCAGCGGCCCCGATGCCTCGATTCTCGGGAGGATCAGTAAAGGCAAAGATCCGTTGGAGGATATGACGGAATAAAATATGAATTTTATTGAAGATGACGTCACGGAGATTAAACCCGGATCCAGATGATGACGTCACGGCGGGTTAAAGTTTTCGCACAAAACGGAAGACTGAAGGCCAGTTCGTAAGGTTTTTAAAAGATTGACATGAACCGGTTCAAATCAATCTGGGGCCTAATGTTGGGGATATAACTATTTATGTAAGCCGCCCAGGAGGGCCGGGTTACACAAAGAGAAGCCCATCTGAAGCCCAAGACCAAGACGTGAAGATGGCGATTCAGTAAAGGGTCTAAAGGCCCACAGGCGATTTATGGCCCATGGTGATAAACTGCCATGAGGGCCTGACTTGTATTGTAAGGTAGAAGTAACTAGTCACCGAGCCGGACACTGTTTATGAGCCGGCTGGGACTCTGTAAGCTGTAGGGCGTCGACCCGTGTATATAAGGGGACGACCCGCCGGCAGCTTATGGGCAGAAAAACAACTGACCGAGAGCCAGGCATAGAGTATCTCGCTCCCTGGTCATCGAAACCTCAAGCAATCTTACCCTCAAGCATAGAGTAACTCGCATACACACTCCCGGTCCTATCAGCAGCAGTCTTACCCTCACACTAAGCCCTTGTGGCATCTATCGACTCGCAAGCCCCCCGTGAGAATACCACGACAGTTGGCGCCCACCGTGGGGCGGTACTACTGCTATGCTACCACGCTGCTGCTGGTTCCGCAGTCCGGGCGGGACCATTTTCATCATCACCGCGGCGTCGCCGTCGTCTCTCCGGTAGCGCTTGGGGGCCCGACATCAACACGCCCTCAGAGCATCCTCGAGGGGCGGCGCGTCCTCGCCATCGGCCTCTTCATCTTCATCACCGCGGCATCGCGCCGCCTCTCCGATAGAGGTCGGGGGCTCGACATCGACATGCCCCCGTAATGGCCGTGAGGGGCGGCGTGACCTCGCCGTCGGCCTCGCCCTCTTCATCACCATCGCAATGCCGGCCGTCCGTCCGAGCACGTGCCGTGCACGGGGCTCGCTTCGGTCGGCTGCATCAATCCACGCGCTGCCCGTGTCCGCTTCCCTCCATGCCGCATCTAGCTCCGGCCAAAACGCACGGTTGCTCCTCCACAAGCTAGCCAGCAAGCCAAACATTGCCTATCCACAACCGATACACCGGTCAGATACTAGGTGGATAGAGTGTGTACATTTGTTAGACAAATGGCCGAATAATGGCCAGACTCTACTCGGCCCACGCCCAGCACCGGCTGCTCCATCCTCTGGCCGGCTGCCCGCCTTCCGTCGTCTGCAGGAATCATGGCTGGCTGGCAACTGGGGCGACGACGCGAACACGGACGTCCAGGCCGGCTCCCGCTCCGCCTCGGCCGGCTTTGATTCCGCCTCATCCGCCTTCGCATCCTCGAAGTTCGCCTAGGCCGGCGCCGGCTCTCCGCTCTCGTCTGGTCGGTGTCGTGACTTGAATCCCGGACCCGTCTCGGCCTCGTCCGGCTTCTTGCTCCTCTGGAGCCGGCCACCCTGAGGGCCCGAGGAGGGGCCCGAGCTGCTCCCGACTCTCCCGCGCGGCCATGTGCGCGCATGTGGCCAGCCGTCCATGTGAGCCTCGCCGTCGCTCTAGCCGGCAACTCCGTCTGGCAACGCCATCCATCAATGGCGCGACGCCACCACCATCTATGCTCGCCGTGCTCGGCTCCTGCCTTGTTCGCTACAACTCGCTCACACGCGTCTTAGTACCATGCACGGTACCATGCACGGTACCATGCACGGTACCAAAGGCCCACTCTTAGTCACAGACCGCAGAGCGGTTGTCCCACTAGCAAGAGTGAACGCTAGAGGCCACCCACGCAAAAAACGTCCGGGAAGAAAAACGGTTCTGGCGACCCGGTCGTTTCCTTTACAAGTATCTGCTCGGTTGAATCTGCTCCCAGACTCTAAGTACTGTACACTCCACTTCGCGGCCCACTCTCAGCCACAGACCACAGAGCGGCTGTCCGGCGAGCGAGAGCACAAGCCAAAAAGCGGAGGGAACATGAAAAAGATTGAAGGGGGCTCGGACGAAATCGAGTCCGCGCCCTCTGCATAAAACTTGCAATGCTAAAAGCAAACATTTGATATATCTACGTGGACTAACTTTGTCTTTTTCATGATCATTTCCATGAACACTTGCCAAAAAACCTCCGCCCAACCTTGCCAATTTGCCCGGAGGCTTGGGTGCTACTGACGGAGTAATTGACCACGGGTACCACGAAGACGGCAAGACAATATTTCAAGACATCGGGGCTAGCAAAGCCCCTCAGTCCGACTGCCCGGCTGCTCCTGCCGGCTCCCCGTCCGACTGCTCTGCCCGGACGGTTGCCGGCTGCCGGCTGCCGACTGAGCCGACCAGCCGGCTGCCGACTGCGCCAACCAGCCGGCTGCCGACTGCAGCCCAACCTGACACCGACAAGACACCGATGAGACGTCCATACCTCAGACGAGACAGCTGTACCATGACGCCATCATGTACAGTGTCACTTGTCCCTAGGCACTATTCATGAAGTGACCCAGGAGACAAGCATGACACCCACACCATACCCCCATGCCCACTTGTCCATGCCACTACATAGCTTAGGAAGTAAGCTAGCCATTCCTATACAAAGGCACACATCCATCCATCCAGGGATGGACTCAGGCACACACATGCTCACGCACACACCCACGGCCAAGAGCCATTCGGCCACTAGAGCATGCATGTTCATCCGGCCACACGCATAAACAAAGTCAGACGCCTATGGCACTGACAAAAGATACAACTCCAGGAGCACTCTGTACTAGGTATATCAGATACACTCAGACATGCAGCAGTAGGAGTATTATCTCTCCGGAGAGCTCCGAAGCTGGGTAAACCATCGCGTGCTACTCGCATACCCGCTCTCGGTCCTATCAGCAGTAGTCTTACCCTCACACTAAGCCCTTGTGGCATCTGTCGACTCACAAGCCCCCCGTGAGAATACCACGACAGGTTGCCAAAGTGTACGGGTTTGGTGACCGCACTCAAGGGTCCCTTAGTGGAATCACGGTTTCTTGCATTGTGCGAGGGCTTGAGGAGATTACAGTGGCCCTAGTGGCTTATTGGGGAGCATTGTGCCTCCACACTGCTCCAAACAAAGATTAGCATTCGCAAGTATGTGAACTTCGGGATACATCATCGTCTCCATGTGCCTTGGTTATCTCTTACCCGAGGTCTTTACTTATGCACTTTACTTTGTGGTAGACATAGTGTTTCATGTTATATATCTTGCTATCACATAGTTGTTTATCTTGCTTAACATAAGTTGTTGGTGCACATAGGTGAGCCGAGTTGTTTTAGTTTTTTGCTTGACAAATTAAACGATAGTTTTATTCCGCATTTGTTCAAGCCTAAGCCGTATTTATTTTAAAGCGCCTATTCACCCCCCTCTAGGCGACATCCACGATCTTTCATTTGGGTCGCCACTTGTCACCCACAAGAAAACATGGCACAAATTGGACATTGAAACATGCATAGCTACTTATATTCAAATTGGAGATTCAAACAACACAAATTTCATTTAAAGTTTATAATTTGTACAAACATAAACCCTAAACAAAGCTACTGATTGTCGCCGTCCATGCCGGAGCCACTGCCGCCGCGAAAAAAGTCCTCGTCGTCCTCCTCCTTCTCGTCCTCATCGTCGTCGCTCACGAGGTCGATGGTGACGTCAGCCACCGAGGCGACGACCACCTGTTGTAGCCCCGGTGAATCCACTAGGTTATCAGGGTGGCGATGTGACCCATTTGTCGATTTGCACAGCGCCTGGAGGAGCCCCGATAGGTTTGCAGGGTCGCCAGGCTCGCTAGCCACCACCCCCTATACATCACCAGCAGCGGCTGCTTCGGCTCCTGCTTGGGCTCGAGCAGGGTGCCGCCATAGACCGTCACAAGCTCGGGCTTGGGCACGAGCAGGGGGGCACGAGAGCTTGTTGAGGGAGTCCTGGATTAGGGGGTCCTCGGGTGTCCAGGCTATTTGATATGGGACAGACTGATGGGCCGTGAAGATACAAGTAGAAGAATTTCCCCCGTGTCTGGGTAGGACTCCTGTATGCATGCATGTGTGCACGATATCAAGCGACCCCTAAGGAATGTCATCTTAAGGCTGTGAAAAGGATATTGAGATACTTAATTCACACACCAAACTTTGGCATTTGGTATCCTAAGAGGTCTTATTTTGATCTTGTTGGCTACTCCGACTCGGACTATGCCGGTGACAAGGTTGATAGAAAGTCCACTTCAGGTACTTGTCAATTTCTTGGTAGATATCTTGTGTCTTGGACCTCCAAGAAACAAAACTCGGTATCATTATCCACCGCCGAAGCAGAATACATTGTCGCCGGTTCATGTTGTGCTCAATTACTATGGATGACCCAAACTCTTAAGGATTATGGGATACATGTGAAACATGTTCCATTGCTTTGTGATAATGAGAGTGCCATTAAGATCGCTCACAATCCCATGCAACATTCTCAAACTAAGCATATTGAAGTTCGTCATCATTTCATTTGAGATCATGTTGCTAAAGGAGACATTGATCTTAAGCATGTTCATGCCGATAAGCAATTGACGGATATATTCACCAAACCGCTTGATGAGAAAGTATTTTGCCATTTGAGAGGTGAATTGAACATCATTGATGCCTCAAACTTGGAGTAGAAACTCCATTTGGATGCATGCAAGGTATGAGCCTTTAACTAATCCTTGATATTTCTCTTATGATAATGATTATATGTCTTGGATCTATTCTTGTTCCCTTGCATGTTATCTAACCCTTGTAGGTACTTGGATGAGCCCAAATCTATGAGATTGCAACTTACTCACATCTTGAGCAATCTCTACATCACCAAGTCTCTACAATATGGTGGTTGAAGACAAGGAAGCATGAATCATTTCAACATATCCTTTGATAATTTGAATATATCAATTTTCATTTGCTATCAAATTTCATGATTGTCATTTTGGATACACAAGTGCTCTTCCTTGCAAAACTAACCCATGTAGGTAGATGGACTCAAACTACAAGTGGTGCTCCCAACTCCTGATGAACTACATCAACCTTGAGCATCCAACACAAGTTCGACTACATGATCAAGATCAATACCACCACCCAAGGTATGTTATTCCATCTTGGAGAAGCTTTACCCCAAGTCATGGGTCAAATCAGCTCAACAAGATGTGAATACATCAAAATGCTTAAACAAAAAATGGTAACCCCGTTTTGAGCTTAAACGATGAGTATGACCTACGATCAAGTGTCGTCACTTGACTCCTCGATCAATATACTCTAACATTGGTGACTTTGTCGCCGACCATTTCTAGATGAAGTTCTCTAGTGTTTCTTTGTGTTCTTGCATTTGTTTCTTGCTTGTTTGTTCCCCTTTCACTTCATCTAGATTACTTTTCTTTTCTCTACATTCTCTGCATCTATTTCTTTACAAATCTTTTAGCTAATTCCCTGCAAATCCTTGTGAGATCTTATTTGCCAAGTGAGCTGAGATGACAAAAATTTTCCTCTGTATTGAACTCGGTCTCACCGATTTCTGCCTATCGGCTAGACCGAACTGCAATAATGCATTGTAGATTGTTCATCGGTACAACTGACAAGGACAAACCCGGTCTGACCGATATGCATCATCTATGACATCTCCAACTTGGTGTCACCGATGAAAATGACTCGACATTAATGATTTCACTACTGAGAAAATATTTTGCCATTACAATTATCTTTTCTTTTCCAGCTCCACTGGATGATTCTTATCCTCTACTAGCATCTTAAATTACATGATGCTTTGTAATGTGACTCAAGGACCAAAACTGTTTGACTCATGCTCCAGAAGATCTCTTCTTGGAAATTGATGTCAAAGGGGGAGAGAGAGAGCACTTCTTAGCTTCTCCAGATGCTAATCAACAATAAGGAGAGAAGTCACATGTCTTTAAGAGGGGAAAGACGTGTTAACATTTGTTGCTTTGCTCTGATTTTCTTTTACCCTACCTTCTCCCATTATCCAATATCAGATTCAGGGGGAGAAAGAGTTCATATCTAAGGGAAGAAAATCTTTGGAATTCATTGCATATCTTTAATCTTTGGGGACATGTCTATATCCAGATAGAGTACTAAGTGCTCACTTACTACATGTCATCCCAGTCTTGGTACTCTTGTGGTTTTCTCATTTGCTCTGTTTATTAGGTGCTCTTGTGTTATCTAACCCTGTTTTCTCAGGTTCACCTCTTCCAAAGCCAACTCAAGACCACAAGGTAAGTATATGCATCACACTCATGTGCATGATGATCTCTTGCTGATGTACATATTGTTTGCAAGAAGGACTCATGAACATGAAAGTACATTTCTTGTATTTACATCATTTGATCTGATGCATATAGCCAAGATACATGTAACTCATTGCTTGCTCTGACATGCTTATGCATTCACATGCTCTTATATGCTATCTTTACATGATTGCATACATGTAGGGGGAGCCTATGCATGTTACATGTCTTTCCAAAGCTTTACTTGTTATTCTTCATATCTTTATCTAAAGCTTTGATGTATGTTGTCATCAATTACCAAAAAGGGGGAGATTGAAAGCACAAGTGCTCCCTAGGTGATTTTGGTAATTAATGTCAACATTGTAAGTGCATCTAGTGCCCCTTAGTGATTTTGGTGTATTGAAGACTTATAGGTTAAGGGACTAATGTGTTTGTGAGTGTACAGGGTCTATAAATCTATGAGGAGTTTGATATTTATAGAGGAAGTCGACCCCTAAAAATGAATGTCTTCAACTGAAGACTTTGACTTTCTGAAGACTTTGAAAGTGAAGAAATTGGTGTGATCCTGAAGACTTGATATTCATGCGAGGAATATGAAGCATGAAGACTTTTGTTTTCATAGTTCCATTTTTCTCTTTCTTGAGTCATAGGAAACACCGTACTGTTAAGGGGGGTCGAGGTAAAACTAAGGAAAAGTTTACAAGTGAAGCTCATCTCAAAATCCTACACCTACCAATCCCTTCAAGTGAAGCCATTGGAAATATCATACAGTTCAGTCAATTTCTTCAGTGACAGAGACGAAGATCTTCTGGTCTCTAAGGAATTTGTTCTAACTGGGGGTTAGGAATTCGCTAGTGCGGATTGCCTACAAGTGAGGAACATGATAGCCCCGAGGAATTTGATACTCAAATTTCCGACCGTTGCTATGCTATGCGCCAGCTGTCCCAAAATATCTACCCACCTAACGGTCACATCATTGAAGGGCATTTATGTCTTATCATGTCGAGCTGCTCCCTAGGCTATCAATAGCCGGCCCCTACAACCACTAGCTGGTTGGCTGCTCCGCGAGAAACTTACACTTGTCATCGAGAGCATCCCATCCTCCAGGACTTTGAGAGAAAATTATCAAGTGAGGAAAACCCAAACCCAAACACCTACAAACCCAAAGTGATTGAGCATCACTAAAGAAATTGTTCCTGTGTGGAACCGACGCTTGTTACTTTTGAGGACCGTGCATCCTCCAAATGGTTAGGCGTCATGGTCTAGAGCATCCAAGAGGAAATTGTGGATCGCCGAGTGACCGAGTCTGTGACGGTTTGGAAGTCACGTGAAGACTTACCATGAGTGATTGGGCGAGGTCTGTGTGACCTTAGCTCAAGGAGAATACGGTGAGGACTATGTGTCCTCAGGTTTAAATACCTAGCCGCTCCAACCAGATGTACGACTGTCACAGCAATTGGAACTGGTCTACCAAATCATCCTCTTCACCAAGCTACTGGTTCTATTTCCTCAACTCTTTCATTCCCTCATTTGTGTGTAGAAGTACTTGATCGTTACTGTTTGAAGACCTTGACTGAAGACTTTCTAAATTTCCTCAATCCTATTTCTCCAGTCAGTTTGTGTTGGGGATATAACTATTTATGTAAGCCGCCCAGGAGGGGCCGGGTCACGCAAAGAGAAGCCCATCTGAAGCCCAAGACCAAGACGTGAAGATGGCGATTCAGTAAAGGGTCTAAAGGCCCACAGGCGATTTATGGCCCATGGTGATAAACCGCCATGACGGCCTGACTTGTATTGTAAGGTAGAAGTAACTAGTCACCGAGCCGGACACTGTTTATGAGCCGGTCGGGACTCTGTAAGCCGTAGGGCGTCGACCCGTGTATATAAGGGGACGACCCGCCGGCGGCTTACGGGCAGAAAAACAACTGATCGAGAGCCAGGCATAGCGTATCTCGCTCCCTGGTCATCGAAACCTCAAGCAATTCCAACCCAACTAGACGTAGGACTTCCTTCACCGTAAGGGGCTGAACTAGTATAAACCTCGCGTGTCCTTGTCCCGATTAACCCCTTTAAGCTTCCTAGTTGCGATGGCTCCATGACTAAGTCCTTGCAAAAGGACATCTGCCGTGACAATTCCACGACAGTTTGTCTTCAACCTGCTTATCATGTGTTTACGCTACCTGTACTCTGTGCTTCTTTTGATTTCATCATGATGACTGTGTTACTACTCTGTTATGCTTGCATCTGAGCACTTATTCCGTTGCTAAGTAGTTCGTTGCTTAGGAATTTCCTCACCCTGAAATTCCTCAGTGATGAATTTGTAAAAATCGCCTATTCACCCCCTCTAGTCGATATAATGCACTTTTAATTGGTATCAAAGTGAGGTACTCCCTTGTTCTGTGTGATTTTGGTTTAACCGCTTGGAGTTTTAGTTATGTCAACTGCAAGTATGATCAAGGTCTCTACTGGGTGTCCTACCATCGATGGGATGGACTACCCCTATTGGAAGAACAAGATGCAAATGCATCTTGGGGCAATTGACAATGATCTCTGGTACGTTGTGGAAAATGGCGTTCCCTCTGTCACTTCTACCATCAATGCTGCTGATGTGAAGAGATTCAAGCAAATAGACTCTCAAGCGAAGAACATCATATGTGGCCATCTGAGCAAAGGTCAGTATGGCAGAGTGAGTGCTTTGGAGACAGCGAAGCTTATCTGGGATAGGCTGTCAAAGGTCAACGAAGGAGTCTCAAATCTGTGTGACTCTCGAGTTGACGTTCTTTGCAATCTCTTCAACCGCTTCAAAATACTCGACAATGAAAATGTACAGTAAACCTTCGATTGCCTCACTAACATCTCAAATGAGCCTCAAGCACTTGGTGCCACTGACATCACCGACCATGAGGTGGTGAAGAAATTACTGAGATTGCTTGATTCCTCATTTGACACTCTGTCACTGATGATACAAGAACGTGGAGACTACAAGTCACTTGATCTCGCTGATATCCTTGAGAGGCTAAACACTCATGATTTCCAACTTGCTGAGAAGAGAGATCTCTATGGACCGAGCTATGGTAGATCACGCGCTCTAGAGGCCAAGGCAGTGTCTGAATATGAAGGTGAGGATTCTGGTAGCAGCCTTGGTGATCCTGAAGAACTGAGCCAGGAGCTAGCAATGCTCGTGAGGAAAATCCAGAAGTTCTCAAGACATGGTCGCTTTGGTAAATCCTCAAGAGGTGATGACATGAGATTAGATTCCTCATCCCGCGACTACAAGAATAGAACCTGCCACAAATGCAAGAAACCCGGTCACTACATCACTGATTGTCCTCAATGGGAGAAGGAATCAAAGAAGAAAAAATACATTATAGTTCTGATAACTCAAAGAAGAAGAAGAGATCTTCAAAGTCCTCATCATCAAAATCTTCAAAGTCTTCATCTCACAAGAAGAGGAGCTCTAGAAAGGCTCGGTCATTCATAGGCAAGGAAATGGACTCTGAAGCTGAATCTGAGGAAAATGAGGAAGAGGAAGCATTTGAGGAGTCAGACACTGGTGTGGCGAGCCTAGCCCTCGCTACTGCATTCATCAGCAAGTCCATCTTAAATTATGAGGAAAATGACCTCCCCAACACCGCGGACGACGGCGATGATGACTACTCTCCGACCTATTGCTTCATGGAAGAAGGTGCAAAGGTACTCAAATATCCCTCCTCTCAATCAAGTGAGGATGAATCTGATGAGAATATCAAGCCTAGCTACTCTAAACTTGCTAAGATTGCTGTGAAACAATAAAAGGCTTTTGAAAAGGTTCAAAACATGCTAGACAAAAGCGATGACCTGTTGGGTGAAGAAATGGATCGAACTCAAACTGATAATCTTCAAAGACTTCAGACTAAGTTTGATAACCTTCAAAGTCATCATAACACTCTCTTATCTGATCATGAGAAGCTTTCTTATGAATTTCTTCAAAGAAAGCAAGATCTTGAGCAGCTAAGGGTGAGTTATGAAGATCTTCAAAAGGAACGCGATCCATTGCTCGCTCAACACATCAGTTCCACTTAGGTTGAATTCATTCCACCATGTTTGAAATGCATTGAACGTGAATCTGCTAATTCTTCACCTGAAAGTTCAAATGGTTCTATTGCTACAAATTCTTCAACTGTCTCTGCTAGCACAAATTCCTCATCTGAGGATGCTGCTAGTATCACTGACCATGCAGGGCTGAAGGAATTGTACGTGACATGCATGTACAAAAGCCTCAAAGGGCATCAGGCTCTTTGTGATGTGCTTAAAAAGCAGATCCTCAATAGGAACCCTAGGAAAGAAGGTATTGCCTTTGAGAGAAAACTCAATGCTGATGCGACCTACTAGAAACCTGAGCAGTATCCCAAAACCTCATGGATTGCTGCAAAGGGCCTTCAGTGGATCCATCTACTTTATCTGGCTTTACATGTGAATCTTCATATTCTTCTGGTGAGTCATTTGACTCCAACTATAAACTATTCAAAAATCAGAATGGTGAAGTATTTGCTAGATATGTTGGCACTAACTGCAGGAATGGTCCCCCTATGAAGAAAATCTGGGTTCCCAAAAGGTGCCTTGAAAGTCTTTAGGTGAATGTCATCTTGACAACACCTGTGAAGAATAGGAACCCCAGATCAAATTCTTCATATGGACCAAAGTCTTCATATGGATCCAACTCCTCAAAAGGACCAAATTCCTCACGTGGATCAAATTCTTCATATGAACATCATCGTGCTAACACCTCTGTTTCGCAGGGAAGATCTAAGGGTTATGAATATGTGCATTATTCTTCAAATCATTATGTTCTTAAGTCCTCGAAGAATTTCTCTGCTTACTCATATGCTTACTCTAACCCCTCTTCTATGAAACGAAGTGGATTGGCTTCTATGCCACCTCTCTCTTATGGAGCTCGCAGAATGATGAACTCTTTGCCATCCCTCCAGATGTGGGTGGTGAAGAAAAAGAACTAATCTCTTATGTAGGGTCAGGTCTCCATACGAACTTAAATGTCTGAAGAATTTGCTGGAGACCTGAATACGCTTGAAAGGACGCAAGCTAATCATGAAGAAATGAATTTCACTTCTCACATCCTCATACTGCTATATCTGTTCTATTGCTTGATGACATTGATATAATGAATTTGATGTCATATTCTTCACTACTAAAGTATATGAGTTTGTAAGATGCACCAATTCATCTGCAGGATGATCAACCCAAAGCCACTGAGTGGGTCCTCTACAGTGGATGTACAAATCACATGACTGGTGATAGGAACTTATTGATGGACACTGCTTTATCTCCATCGCATCTGAAGCATATCACCTACGCTGACAAAGGCAAAATCAAGGTATTGGGTCTACGTAAGGTTGTGATCTCAAAGGATCTACACATGGACAAAGTCATGCTTGTCGAGTCCTTACGGTTCAACCTCATGTCTGTCTTAATGCTTTGTGATCCTGATATGATTGTTGTCTTCGGCAAGTATCGTTGTGTTGAGATCATGGAAGCTGACAATTCCAAAGTCTTTGAAGGCTTTAGGAGAGGAGATTTGTATATTGTTGATTTCTCTACATGGCCACAACCTGCTAGATGTCTACTTGCAAAAGCTTCATAAGGCTGGCTATGGCATTGATGACTTGGTCATGCTGGCATGAGGGACTTGCACACGCTCTCAAAGAAGAAGCACGTCATTGGCATCGAGGGTGTCAAATTTCTCAAGGATCATCTATGTGGAGCTTGTGAAGCTGGAAAGATGACAAAGGCAAAGCATCCCTCAAAGACCATCATGACTACCACTCGTCCATTTGAATTGCTTCACATGGATCTCTCTGGCCCTACTCATTATGCCACATTTACTAATGTTGCATCTTTATATGGCTTTGTCATTGCTGAGGACTATTCTCGTTACACATGGGTGCATATCATCACTTACTGTTGGCGTTCTGGGACCGGGGGTGCCCAGACTTGCCTGCCTGCGGGCTTGTGCGTGGCTCCACCAATGGCCTGGTACAACCCATCTTCAGCAGCAACCACTCAAGACCCTCGCGAGGGGCCAAACCTCACGAGGTGGACGACACCAAGACCTCCCTAGGAGCAGCCTCACTAGGCTGGCTCTCAAGGAGCGGAGATCTCTATGCAAGGGGCGCCTCGCGCGGTTCACGTGACGTGAGCCATGATGACCAAGGCCAGGCGGGCGCCAGCGGGCACAGTATACCAGTTTCCTCTGTCGTGCTAAAGAGGCAGGCGCAGGCGTGGAGTCCTGAGGCATCAGGCAAAGGTTTCCATATCGGTGCAACAAGACCAAGACCAACAGGATGGCAGGACGGAGGTCACCACGGAGCCCATAACAGCGTCACCACCAGAGCCTTTGGCAGGCGAAGACCACCTTTTATCAGGACAACTTGTGCTAGTTGTCTCCCTTCAAACTTGGCCATTGTGGGGTCCCTTCCTGCCTAGCATTCGGGAAGAGGACCAGGGCCTCTATAAATAGGACTAGCCACCACCATAGGGAGGATCGACTCATCCTGAATCAGATCCATTCCATCTCACATCCATCTTGGATATGACATACTACTGATCGGAAATGATGTTTCGATGCTAATTTCGGTCAAGGAATCATTGAATGGGAAGTTTTCGATGAAGGACCTTGGTGAGGTAGTTTACATTTTAGGCATCAAGATATATAGAGATAGATCGAGGAGGCTGATCGGCTTGAGCCAAAGCATGTACATAGATAAAGTGTTGAAGCGGTTCAACATGAGTGAGGCCAAGAAAGGGTTCTTGCCTGTCTCACATGGTATAAGGCTAAGTGAGACTCAGAGTCCTTCGACATCTAATGAGCGAAGCAGGATGAGTCGAATTCCATATGCCTCGGCAATTGGATCCATCATGTATGCCATGATATGTACACGACCCGATGTTGCTTTTGCAATAAGCCTAACAAGCAGATACTAGGGCAACCCAGGTGAGAGTCACTGGGCAGTGGTAAAGACTATTTTGAAGTACCTAAAAAGGACTAAAGAGATGTTCCTAGTTTATGGAGGTGAGGAAGAGCTCGTCGTAAGAGGTTATGCCAATGCTATTTTTCAAACTGACAGAGATGATTGTCGATCACAGTCCGGATTCGTGTATGTCATGAATGGAGGAGCAGTCATCTGGATGAGTTCCAAGCAAGATATGGTGGCCGATTCTACCACAGCCGAATACATTGCGGCTTGTGAAGCTGCAAAGGAAGATGTTTGGATTCGGAACATTCTGGATGATCTTGGTATTTTCCCAGCCTCGGTAAAACCGTTGGACCTTTATCGTGATAATTCTGGTGTCATCGCACAAGCCAAGGAGCCGAGTGATCACCACAAGACCAGACACATAGATCGGAAATATCACCTGATATGAAAGATCGTAAAGAATGGTGATGTTGAGTTATGCAAAATTCACACGGATGCAAATGTTGAGATCCGTTGAGTAAGCCGCTTCCACAATCCAAGCATGAGGGGCACATTAGAGCTATGGGCATTTGATGTCTATTTGATTGACTCTAGTGCAAGTGGGAGACTGTTGGAGATATGCCCTAGAGGCAATCATGTATGATGATATTTCCTATGTGTTTATGAATAAAGATAGTCCTTGTACATTATCAATGATGTGTATCAGCAAGTACGTGACTTGTTTGTGGGACTATACATTGTATGATGACTGTCCTAAAAGGTCCCTAGTCGAAAGGGCTATGTGGACGCGCAGCCGACTAGACTAGCATATGACACGGTCGATGGCTTGGTCTCACTAGCCATGGAGCATTGGATGCAAATCGGATAATATGGACTCGGAAGGATCTGGTCGGATTCGACGTAGTCGGATCCGAGTTGAGATAAGGTCTGAGTCGGACAGACCCAACTATGAGAGGCAGCGATATGTCATCTGTGAGTCTCTAGTACAACATACGTTCTATGTCCTAAGACCTGAGCTAGCGCATGTACTCAGGATGGTGACAGACTTGCTTTGGGCCAACCAAACGCTACTCCGTGACAGACTTCCTTCAAACTTGGCCATTGTGGGATCCCTTCCCGCCTAGCATTTGGGAAGAGGACCAGGGCCTCTATAAATAGGACTAGCCACCACCATAGGAAGGATTGACTCATCCTAGATCGGATCCATTCCATCTCACATCCATCAGCTCGCCGAGCTCAAGAACACCTCTCCTCCTGAGGTTGTTCGTCCATTGTACTAGTTCATCCTTAGCCCATGAGGCAATCCACCAACACCACACAAGAGTAGGGTATTACACCGCAAGGTGGCCCAAACCAGTATAAACCCTTGCGTCTCTTGTTCCTTGGGTTCATCGAGCTAGGCCGTGAGATCGTTGAGTGAGCGAACTAGGGAGAGAGTGTTCTTCGTGCACACCCCAGAGTTCGAACCTCAAGGGTTAGCCGGAACCCACAATCCAACACTTACAAAAATGAAGTGCAGGAAGTCCTCAAACGATTTTCCTTGAGGGATTCAACCAACTTTGATGTGAAGATCAAGCACATCAGAAGTGACAATGGGATCGAGTTCAAGAATACTGGTCTTGATGACTATCTTGATGAACTTGGTATTTCTCACGAGTTATCTGCTCCTTATACTCCTCAGCAGAATGGCGTCGTGGAGCGCAAGAACATGACTTTTGTTGAGATGGCTCGCACTATGCTTGATGAATACAAGACACCTCCTCGCTTCTGACCTGAGGCAATTGATACTGCGTGCCACATCATCAACAGGGTATATCTTCACAAATTCTTCAGAAAGACCTCATATGAACTCCTCATTGACAAGAAACCCAATGTGAGTTATTTCAAAGTCTTCTATGCTAAATGTTGGATTAGAGATCCTCATCACAATTCTAAATTTGCACCAAAAGCACATGAAGGTTTTATGCTTGGT
This sequence comes from Triticum aestivum, assembly GCF_018294505.1. Lineage (NCBI taxonomy): Eukaryota > Viridiplantae > Streptophyta > Magnoliopsida > Poales > Poaceae > Triticum > Triticum aestivum. The sequence continues at coordinate 649,426,044 of NC_057800.1, forward strand.
TACGGAAAGGACTCACACACCTACAGAGTCTTCAACACCTATCACCACAAGGTTGTTGAAACTGTAGATGTGCGGTTTGATGAAACTAACGGCTCGCAAAGAGGGCACCTACCTCATATGCTAGATGAAATATCACCTGAGGAATCCATTAAGTTTAAGGCTACAGAGGATGTCATTCCTACCCAAGAATCTGCTGAAGAAGTCATTCCAGAATGTGAAGAACATCATGCTGATGCACCTGAAGAAAATGGCTCTGAAGAAAATGCTGAGCCCCCTCAACGTCGTCAACCCGCTCATCCTCATGTTGCTAATGAAGTGCAGATTGAGAGAATCATCAATGACATTAAAGCACCAGGTCCTCTCACACGCTCAAAAGCTTCACATTTGTCTAACTTTTGTAGGCACTTTGCTTTTGTCTCTATCACAGATCCCACCAAAGTAGATGACGCATTTCTGGAGCCTGAATGGATTCAAGCAATGCAAGAGGAATTACATCAATTCAAGCTCAACAATGTCTGAGAACTTATTAAGCGACCAAACCCACGCAAGCACAATATCATTGGCACCAAATGGATCTACCGCAACAAGCATGATGAAAATGGCCTTGTGGTGAGGAATAAGGCACGACTTGTAGCTCAAGGCTACACACATGTTGAAGGAATTTATTTCGATGAAACGTTTGCACCTGTTGCTAGACTTGAGGTTATTCACATATTGCTTGCTTATGCTAACCATCATAATATCATCTTATATCAAATGGATGTGAAAAGTGAATTCCTCAATGGTAAGCTTGAGGAAGAAGTATATGTTGCTCAATCCCCAGGTTTTGAAGATCCAAAGCATCCTGACAAAGTCTTTAGACTCAACAAGGCCCTCTATGGCCTCAAGCAGGCCCCTCGGGTGTGGTATGATACTTTGAAGGAATTCCTCATGAAGAAAGGCTTCAAACCCGGTTCACTTGACCCAACTCTTTTCATCGAAACTTATGATGATGAATTATTCGTGTGCCAAATATATGTTGATGATATTATCTTTGGCTGTACTAACCAACGTTACACTGACGAATTTGCCTATATGATGAGTGAGGAATATCAAATGTCTATGATGGGAGAATTGCAATTCTTCTTAGGTCTTCAAATTCGTCAACAACGCAACGGCATCTTCATATCTCAGGTGAAATACCTCAAGGATGTGTTAAGGAAATTCGGCATGCAAGATTGCAAAGGCGTCAAAATCCCTAGGCCCACAAATGGCCATCTACGCACTGATGAAAATGGTATAGACTTAGATCAAAAGGTATACCGCTCCACGATTGGTTCTTTATTGTATCTATGTGCATCTAGGCCAGATATTATGCTTAGTGTTTGCATGTGTGCCCGTTTTTAAGCTACTCCAAAGGAATCACATCATAAGGCTGTGAAGCATATTCTTCGATATCTAGCTCACACACCAACACTTGGATTATGGTATTCCAAGGGCTCGGCTTTTGATCTCATTGGATATTCTGACTCTGACTATGCTGGTGATCGTGTGGGCCGCACACGAAGAGGGAAGCTGCTAAGAGATCCCTTGGCCGCAAGAAGACGCTCCTGCGCTCCCTGCACCACCACGTCAAGATCGCGCGCCGCCTGCGGCAGCGGCGCATGGGTACCAAGACCAGGCTCCGCCTCCACCACAGGCTCTAGTGACCATGGCAGGTTGCCGCGCCTTCACCCTTGAGTTGCGCAGCATTGTCTGGCCCGAAAAGTTCAAGCCCGACCTGCCTCCATGCTACGACAGCACCCCCGACCCTGTTGAGTTCTTGCAGCTCTACGAGCTCAGCATTGAGGCGGCCAATGGCGATGAGAAGGTCATGGCGAACTAGTTTCCCATGGCTCTCAAGGACGGTGTGCGCTCGTGGCTCCTGAACCTGCCTACGGGATCGATCTCCTCCTGGGGCGAGATGCGCGAGCGTTTCGTCGCCAACTTCCAAGGCACTCGCGACTGCCCGCCTGCCGCTGGTGACCTGCGGCGCATCAAGCAACAGCCAGGGAGACCCTATAGAAGTACATACAACGTTTCAACAACGTTCGCCTCAAGATTCCCAAGGTGATGGACGAGGCCATCATCTCAGCATTCTCCGATGGCGTCCGCGATGTCAAGATGAAGGAGGAGCTCGCCATACACGAAGACCTGTGCACAGCTCTGGAGTAGTTCAACATGGCGACCAAGTGCGCAAGGGCTGAGGAGGGATGCCTCTCCCTCCTAAAGCTTCTAGCAGCTGACCCAGAAGACAAGAAGGCCAAGACCAAGGACGTGAAGAGCATGGGGGCTGCTGTGCTCGCAGCGGAGCCAGAGATGAAGCACGGCTGTGACCATCCCAAGTCAACCAAGGCCAACCGCCCATTCTATGCCTTCCACAACATGCACAACCACAACACCAACGACTGTCAAGAGCTGAGGGCCATCCGCGATGGGCGCTCCCGCCGGCGCCCCGAGCGCAATGACCAAGGCTACGACCGAGGAGGAGGACGAAGTGGAGGATGCTAGGACGGCCGCGGCCCCCGTCAGGAGTGGCACGAACGGCCTTGTGAGGACTGTTGGCAGGACCAGCCTCGCGAGGGCGCCGGTAGAGACCAGCCTCATGAGGACCGCCCTTAGGGCAATGATGGCTCCCTCCGCTGCCGCCACCACCAAGAAGGAACAACGATCATCATCAGGATGAGGGGGCTGGGGGCTTCCAGGAGCCTCGCACCATCGCTTGCATCTTGGGTAGCGCTCAGGCCCCAACCTCTCAACGTATCTTCAAGCAGTTTGCTCGCGAGGTGAACGCGGCCCTCCCCAGGCTCGAGGCCGCGCGCCCGCTAAGGTGGTCCAAGTGTAACATTACCTTCAGCTCCTTCGACCAACTCAAGTGCGCGGCAACTACCGACACCCTCCCGATGCTCTGCTCACCCATCATCAGCAATGTCCAAGTCACCAAGACCCTCATCGATGGCGGCGCGGGGCTCAATGTCTTGTCCGTCGAGACGTTCGACTGCCTCCAAGTGCCATACGATTAGCTACAGCCTACCAAGCCCTTCGCAGGAGTGACCGACGGCTCCACCACCCCGATCAGGTAGGTTCGCCTTCCTGTCACCTTTGGCAGGCACGACAACTACCGTACCGAGCTCATCGACTTCGACGTCGCCGACATCCGCCTACCGTACAATGCCATCCTTGGGTACCCAACGCTAGCCAAGTTTATGACAGTGATCCATCACGACTACAACATCCTCAAGATGCCCGGGAGCTGCGGCATCATCACGGTCGCCTGCGAGGAGAAGGACGCAGTGTGCTCCCTCGAGCGTGCTTACCAAGCTGCAGCGACCGAAGACCCAGATAATGAAGGCACCGTCTACCCTCATGAGGCCATCTCCAAGAAGAAGAAGCAGCTACTCCATTGAGGGCTTCAGGAGAGCGGCGTCTCTAGCAGCACCACCTCAGGACCTGCGGCCGTAGATGGGGCGCCTCCCTCCCTCGCATAGGAAGGCGCGCCCGACGCCCTCCTTGATACGTCTCCAACATATCTATAATTTTTGATTGTTCCATGCTATTATATATATATATTGTTTTGGATGTTTAATGGGCTTATTTATACACTTTTATAATATTTTTGGGACTAACCTATTAACCAGAGGCCCAGCTCAACTTGTTGTTTTTTTTGCCTATTTCAGTGTTCCGCAGAAAAAGAGTATCAAACGGAGTCCAAACGGAATGAAACCTTCGGGAGCGTGATTTTTGGAACAAACGTGATCCAGATGACTTGGAGTGGACGTTAAGCAATCAACGAGGAGGCCACGAGGCAGGGGGCGCCTACCCCCTGGGCGCGCCCTCCACCCTCGTGGGCCCCTCGTGGCTCCGCCGACCTACTTCTTCCTCCTATATATACCTATGTACCCCGAAAACATCGAGGGGCACCACATAAACCTAATTCCACCGCCGCAACCTTATGTACCCATGAGATCCCATCTTGGGGCCTTTTCCGGCACTCCGTCGGAGGGGGCATTGATCACGGAGGGCTTCTACATCAACACCATAGCCTCTCCGATGATGTGCGAGTAGTTTACCTCAGACCTTCAGGTCCATAGTTATTACCTAGATGGCTTCTTCTCTCTCTTTGGATGTCAATACAAAGTTCTCCTCAATTCTCTTGGAGATCTATTTGATGTAATCTTCTTTTGCGGTGTGTTTGTCGAGATCCGATGAACTGTGGGTTTATGATCAAGATTATCTATGAACAATATTTGAATATTCTCTAAATTCTTTTATGTATGATTGGTTATCTTTGCAAGTCTCTTCGAATTTTTAGTTTGGTTTGGCCTAGTAGATTGATCTTTCTTGCAATGGGAGAAGTGCTTAGCTTTGGGTTCAATCTTGCGGTGCTCAATCCTAGTGACAGTAAGGGAAACGACAGATATTGTATTGTTTCCACTGAGGATAAAAAGATGGGGTTTATATCATATTGCATGAGTTTATCCCTCTACATCATGTCATCTTGCTTAAGGCATTACTCCGTTCTTATGAACTTAATACTCTAGATGCATGCTAGATAGTGGTTGATGTGTGGAGTAATAGTAGTAGATGCAGGCAGGAGTCGGTCTACTTGTCACAGACGTGATGCCTATATACATGATCATACCTAGATATTCTCATAACTATGCTCAGTTCTATCAATTGCTCGACAGTAATTCATTCACCCACCATAATACTTATGCTATCATAAGAGAAGCCACTAGTGAAACCTATGGCCCCCGGGTCTATTTTCCATCATACAAGTTTCCAATCTATTTTATTTTGCAATCTTTACTTTCAATCTATATCATAAAAATACCAAAAATATTTATCTTATTATTATTATTATTATTATTATTATTATTATTATTATTATTATCATCTCTATCAGATCTCACTCTTGCAAGTGGCCGTGAAGGGATTGACAACCCCTTTATCGCATTGGTTGCGAGGTTCTTATTTGTTTGTGTAGGTACGAGGTGACTCACGTGTGATCTCCTACTGGATTGATACCTTGGTTCTCAAAAACTGAGGGAAATACTTACGTTGCTTTGCTGCATCACCCTTTCCTCTTCAAGGGAAAACCAACACATACTCAAGCGGTAGCAAGAAGGATTTCTGGCACCGTTGCCGGGGAGATCTACGCCAAGTCAAGACACGCCAAGTACCCATCACAACTCTTATCCTTCGCATTACATTATTTGCCATTTGCCTCTCGTTTTCCTCTCCCCCACTTCACCCTTGCCGTTTTATTCGCCCTCTTTTCCCTTCGCCCTCTCTTTCCGTTCGCTTTTCCTTCGCTTGTTTGCTTATGTCTTGGATTGCTTGCTTGTCACGATGGCTCAAGATAATACTAAATTGTGTGACTTTGCCAATACCAACAATAATGATTTTATTAGCACTCCGATTGCTCCTCTTACCGATGCTGAATCTTGTGAAATTTATACTGCTTTGTTGAATCTTGTCATGAAAGATCTGTTTTCTGGCCTTCCTAGTGAAGATGCCGCTACCCATCTAAACAACTTTGTTGATTTGTGTGATATGCAAAATAAGAAAGATGTGGATAATGATATTTTTAAACTTAATCTATTTCCATTTTCGCTTAGAGATCGTGCTAAAGCTTGGTTTTTGTCTTTGCCTAAAAATAGTATTGATTCATGGAATAAGTGCAAAGATGCTTTTATCTCTAAGTATTTTCCTCCCGCTAAGATCATCTCTCTTAGAAACGATATTATGAATTTTAAGCAACTTGATCATGAGCGTGTTGCACAATCTTGGGAGAGGATGAAATTAATGATACGTAATTGCCCTACACATGGTTTGAATTTATGGATGATTATACAAAATTTTTATGCCGGATTGAAATTTTCTTCTAGAAATCTTCTAGATTCGGCCGCAGGAGGCACTTTTATGGAAATCACTTTAGGAGAAGCTACCAAACTCCTAGATAATATTATGGTTAATCATTCTCAATGGCACACTGAAAGATCTACTAGTAAAAAGGTGCATGCAATTGAAGAGATTAATGTTTTGAGTGGAAAGATGGATGAACTTATGAAATTGTTTACTAATAAGAGTGCTCCTACTGATCCTAATGATATTCCTTTTTCTACTTTGATTGAGAATAATAATGAATCTATGGATATGAATTTTGTTGGTAGGAGCAATTTTGCTAACAACGCATATAGAGATAATTTTAATTCTAGGTCATTTCCTAGTAATTCCTCTAATAATTATGGTAATTCCTACAACAATTCTTATGGAAATTATAATAAGATGCCCTCTGATTTTGAATCTAGTATTAAAGAATTTATTAGTTCACAAAAGAGTTTCAATGCTTTGATTGAAGAAAAATTGCTTAAGATTGATGGATTGGCTAGGAATGTGGATAGAATTTCTCTTGATGTTGATTATTTGAAACTTATATCTATTCCACCTAAGCATGATATCAATGAGTCTCTCAAAGCCATGATAATTTCCATTGATGAGTGCAAAGAAACAACCGCTAGGATGCATGCTAAGAAAGATTGCTTTGTGAAAGCATGTTCTTCTAGTTTTCATGATAATAAAGATGAAGATCTAAAAGTTATTAATGTGTCCCCTATTAAATCATTATTTTGCAATATGAATCTTGATAATGATGGGACTGGAGAGGAGTCAACTTTAGTTAGAAGGCATCCCAAAAATTCAGAGTTTTTAGATCTTGATGCAAAAATTGGTAAAAGTGGGATTGAAGAGGTTAAAACTTTAGATAGCAACGAACCCACTATCTTGGATTTCAAGGAATTTAATTATGATAATTGCTCTTTGATAGATTGTATTTCCTTTTTGCAATCTGTGCTAAATTCTCCTCATGCTTATAGTCAAAATAAAGCTTTTACTAAACATATCGTTGATGCTTTGATGCAATCTTATGAAGAAAAACTTGAGTTGGAAGTTTATATCCCTAGAAAACTTTATGATGAGTGGGAACCTACAATTAAAATTAAAATTAAAGATCATGAATGCTATGCTTTGTGTGATTAGGGAGCTAGTGTTTCCACGACCCCAAAAACTTTGTGTGATTTGGTAGGTTTCCGTGAATTTGATGATTGTTCTTTAAACTTGCACCTTGCGCATTCCACTATTAAGAAACCAATGGGAAAAATTAATGATGTTATTATTGTTGCAAATATGAATTATGTGCCCATAGATTTCATTGTTCTTGATATATATTGCAATCCTTCGTGTCCTATTATTCTTGGTAGACCTTTCCTTAGAACGATTGGTGCAATTATTGATATGAAGGAAGGGAACATTAGATTCCAATTTCTGTTAAGGAAAGGCATGGAATGCTTCCCTAGAAAGAAAATTAAATTACCATATGAATCTATTATGAGAGCCACTTATGGATTGCCTACCAAAGATGGCAATACCTAGATCTATCCTCGCTTTTATGCCTAGCTAGGGGCGTTAAATCATAGCGCTTGTTGGGAGGCAACCCAATTTTATTTTTATTCCTTGCTTTCTGTTCCAGTTTAGTAATAAATAATTTATCTATCCTCTGTTTTGGTTGTGTTTTTTGTGTTTATATAGTGTTTGTGCCAAGTAGAACCGTTGGGAAGACTTGGGGGAAGTCTTTTTGATCTTGCTGTAAAAAACAGAAACTTTAGCGCTCACGAGTATTGCTGCCATTTTTTATTGGAGAGTGATATTTAGTTAATTATTTTTGAAGATGATTAATAGATAAATTCCTCACTTCGAGAAATTCATTTTAGAATTTTTGGGGTTCCAGAAGTTTGCGTTAGTTACAGATTACTACAAACTATTCTGTTTTTGTGTGTTGTTTGCTTATTTTGATGAATCTATGGCTATTAATAGAGTTTATGAACCATAGAAAAGTTGTAATACAGTAGGTTTAACACCAATATAAATAAAGAATGAGTTCATTACAGTACCTTGAAGTGGTGTTTTCTTTTCTTGCGCTAACGGAGCTCACGAGATTTTCTGTTAAGTTTTGTGTTGTGAAGTTTTCAAGTTTTGGGTAAAGATTTGATGGATTATCGAACAAGGAGTGGCAAGAGCCTAAGCTTGGGGATGCCCAAGACACCCCAAGGTAAAATCCAAGGACACCAAAAAGCCTAAGCTTGGGGATGCCCTGGAAGGCATCCCCTCTCTTGTCTTTGTTCATCAGTAACTTTACTTGGAGCTATATTTTTATTCACCACATGATATGTGTTTTGCTTGGAGCGTCTTGTATGATTTGAGTCTTTGATTTTTAGCCCTGTTCAAGAATTCATCCGATTAACCAGTTAACTTGCCGATTAATCCCTACTCATAGGGTCACTGAGTAGCCGATAAACCGAAAAATCATCCGATTAATTGATTAAATGGTCGATTAACTTGCCGATTAGCCGATTAATCCCCTACTCGCTATCAGTTAACGATTTCCTCAACAATAATTTTTAGTTCACCACAATCATCCTTGCTGTACACGCCTTTTGAGAGAGACACACATGAATCAGAATTTATTAGAATACTCTATATGCTTCACTTATATCTATTGAGCTGTATAGTTTTTGCTCTAGTGCTTCACTTATATCTTTTAGAGCAAGATGGTGGTTTTATTTTATATAAATAATTGATCTCTCATGCTTCACTTATATTACTTTGAGAGTCCTTTAGAACAGCATGGTAATTGATGTCTACCACACAACCTTCTTCTTGTAGACGTTGTTGGGCCTCCAAGTGCAGAGGTTTGTAGGACAGTAGCAAATTTCCCTCAAGTGGATGACCTAAGGTTTATCAATCCGTAGGAGGCGTAGGATGAAGATGGTCTCTCTCAAGCAACCCTGCAACCAAATAACAAAGAGTCTCTTGTGTCCCCAACACACCCAATACAATGGTAAATTGTATAGGTGCACTAGTTCGGCGAAGAGATGGTGATACAAGTGGTATATGGATAGTAGATAAAGGTATTTGTAATCTGAAATAATAAAAACAGCAAGGTAGCAAGTGATAAAAGTGAGCGTAAACGGTATTGCAATGTGTGGAAATAAGGCCTAGGGTTCATACTTTCACTAGTGTAAGTCCTCTAAACAATACTAACATAATTGGATCATAATAATATCCCTCAACATGCAACAAGGAGTCACTCCAAAGTCACTAATAGCGGAGAACGAACGAAGAGACTATGGTAGGGTACAAAACCACCTCAAAGTTATTCTTTCCAATCAATCCGTTGGGCTATTCCTATAAGTGTCACAAACAGCCCTAGAGTTCGTACTAGAATCACACCTTAAGATACATATCAACCAAAACCCTAATGTCACCTAGATACTCCAATGTCACCTCAAGTATCGGTGGGTATGATTATATGATATGCATCACACAATCTCAGATTCATCTATTCAACCAACACAAAGGACCTCAAAGAGTGCCCCAAAGTTCTACCAGAGAATTAGGACGAAAACGTGTGCCAACCCCTATGCATAGGTTCATGGGCGGAACCCGCAAGTTGATCACCAAAACATACATCAAGTGAATCACGTGATATCCCATTGTCACCACAGATACACACGGCAAGACATACATGAAGTGTTCTAAAATCTTTAAAGACTCAATCCGATAAGATTACTTCAAAGGGGAAACTCAATTCATTACAAGAGAGAAGAGGGGGAGGAGAAACATAAGATCCAACTATAATAGCAAAGCTCGTGATACATCAAGATCGTATCACCTCAAGAACACGAGAGAGAGAGAGATCAAACACATAGCTAATGGTACATACCCTCAACCCCGAGGGAGAACTACTCCCTCCTAGTAATGGAGAGCACCGGGATGATGAAGATGGCCACCGGAGAAGGATTGCCCCCTCCGGCAGGATGCCAAAATGGGTCTAGATTGGTTTTCGGTGGCTACGAAGGCTTCTGGCGGCGGAACTCCTGATCTATTGTCTGTTCTGGAAGTTTTAGGGTACGATGATATATATGGGTGCACGGGATACGTCGGAGGAGCTACGGGGGCCCCACGAGGCAGGGGCGCGCCCTGGGGGGGGGGCACCCTCGTGAGCACCTCCCGTATCTCCTGACGTGGAGTCCAAGTCTATCCAGTGGCTTTCGTTCCAAAAATAACTTCTCCAGTTGATTTCGTTCCATTTCGACTACGTTTGATATTCCTTTTCTTCAAAACACTGAAATAGGCATAAAACAGCAAATCTGGGCTGGGCCTTCGGTTAATAGGTTAGTCCCAAAAGTAATATAAAAGTGGATAATAAAGCCCAATATTGCCCAAAACAGTAGATAATATAGCATGGAGCAATCAAAAATTATAGATACGTTGGAGACTTATCAAGCATCCCCAAGCTTAATTCCTGCTCGTCGTCGAGTAGGTAAATGATAAAAAATATAATTTTTGATGTGGAATGCTAGTTGGCATAATTTCAATGTAATTCTTCTTACTTGTGATATGAATATTCAGATCCGAAAGATTCAAGACAAAAGTTCATATTGACATAAAAATAATAATACTTCAAGCATACTAACTAAGCAATTATGTTTTCTCAAAATAACATGGCCAAAGAAAGTTCATCCCCACAAAATCATATATTTTAGTCATGATCCATTTTTGTCACACAAGAATGCTCTCATCATGCACAACCCCGATGACAAGCCAAGCAATTGTTTCATACTTTAGTAATCTCAAACTTATAAACCTTCACGCAATACATGAGTGTGAGCCCTGGATATAGCACTATGGGTGGAATAGAATAATGAGGGGGTTATGTGGAGAAGACAAAAAGGAGAAAGTCTCACATGAACAAGGCTAATCATGGGCTATGGAGATGCCCATCGATTGATGTTAATGCAAGGAGTAGGGATTGCCATGCAACGGATGCACTAGAGCTATAAATGTATGAAAGCTCAACAAAAGAAACTAGTGGGTGTGCATCCAACTTGCTTGCTCACAAAGACCTAGGGCACTTGAGGAGGCCCATTGTTGGAATATACAAGCCAACTTCTATAATGAAAAATTCCCACTAGTATATGAAAGTGACAGAACAAGAGACTCTCTATCATAAAGATCATGGTGCTACTTTGAAGCACAAGTGTGGAAAAAGGATAGTAGCATTGTCCCTTTTTTATATTTTTTGTATTTGGCCTTTTTTTATTTGGCCTTTCTTTTTTATGGCCTTTCTCTCTCTCTTTTTTTGGGGACAATGCTCTATTGAATGATGATCATCACACTTCTACTTATTTACAACTCGATGATACAACTCAATACTAGAACAAAGATGACTCTATATGAATGCCTCCGGCAGTGTACCGGGATATGCAATGAATCAAGAGTGACATGTTTGAAAGAATTATGAACGGTGGCTTTGCCACAAATACTATGTCAACTACATGATCATGCTAGCAATATGACAATGATGAATGTGTCATGATAAACTGGATGGTGGAAAGTTGCATGGCAATATATCTCGGAATGGCTATGGAAATGCCATAATAGGTAGGTATGGTGGCTGTTTTGAGGAAGATATAAGGAGGTTTATGTGTGACAGAGCGTATCATATCATGGGGTTTGGATGCACTAGCGAAGTTTGCACCACCTCTCAATGTGAGAAAGGGCAATGCACGGTACCGAAGAGGCTAGCAAGGATGGAAGGGTGAGAGTGTGTATAATCCATGGACTCAACATTAGTCATAAAGAACTCACATACTTATTGCAAAAATCTACAAGTCATCAAAAACCTCGGCACTACGCGCATGCTCCTAGGGGGATAGATTGGTAGGAAAAGACCATCGCTCGTCCCCGACCGCCACTCATAAGGAGGACAATCAAATAACACCTCATGTTTCAAATTTGTTACACAACATTTACCATACGTGCATGCTACGGGATTTGCAAACTTCAACACAAGCATTTATCAATTTCACAACTACTCAACTAGCACGACTTTGATATTATTACCTCCATATCTCAAAACAATCATCAAGCATCAAACTTCTCTTAGTATTCAAAACACTCATAAGAGAATTTTATTATTAATCTTGTATACCTAGCATATAAGGATTTTAAGCAAATTACCATGCTATTAAGACTCTCAAAATAATCTAAGTGAAGCATGAGATATCAATAGTTTCTATAAAACAAATCCACCATGCTCTAAAAGATATAAGTGAAGCACTAGAGCAAAAGACAAACTACTCCGAAAGATATAAGTGAAGATCAATGAGTAGTCGAATAATTATGCAACTATGTGAAGACTCTCTAACATTTAATAATTTCAGATCTTGGTAATCTATTCAAACAGCAAGCAAAGCAAAATAAAATGACATCTAAGAATAGCAAACATCATGTGAAGAAGCAAAAACTTAGGATCAACCGATACTAACCGATAATTGTTGAAGAAGAAAGGTGGGATGCCAACCAGGGCATCCCCAAGCTTAGATGCTTGAGACTTCTTGAAATATTATCTTGGGGTGCCTTGGGCATCCCTAATCTTGAGCTTTTGTGTCTCCTTAATTCCTCTCATATCACGGTCTCCCTAAATCTCAAAAGGTTCATTCACACAAAACTCAACAAGGACTCGTGAGATAAGTTAGTATAAACCATTGCCAAAACCTTATCATACTATACTGTAGCAAATCACTAAAATTATCATTCAACATTGCATACTAAATGACTCTGCATATTTAATAGTCCTATCATCAAATAGAACCATTAAAGAAGCAAACATATGCAGACAATGCAAACATAACAGCAATCTGCCTAAACAGGATAGTCTGTAAAGAATGCTGCAACATCCATACTTCCCTAGCTCCAAAAATTATGAAATAAAATTCCCATTGTAGTAAATCTATCAGATCTTAATATGAAAAATGTTTCAACATTTTATCACATTCTGACTTTTCTAGGGAATTATTGCAACATCGGTAAACTTTCTGTTTTCAAACAGCAACATGTGGACTTCTAAAATAGGCATAGTAAAGGCTATCAATGGCATTTTTATTGAAATAAAAGATGCAAAACATTGTTCTAAATAAAATCAAGCAAATTATAACAAAATAAATTGACGCTCCAAGCAAAACACATATCATGTGGCGAATAAAAATATAGCTCCAAGTAAAGTTACCAATGAACGAAGACGAAGGAGGGGATGCCTTCCGGGGCATCCCCAAGCTTAGGCTCTTGGTTGTCCTTGAATATTACCTTGGGGTGCCTTGGGCATCCCCAATATTAGGCTCTTGCCACTCCTTATTCCATAGTCCATCGAATCCTTACCCAAAACTTGAAAACTTCACAACACAAAACTTAACAGAAAACTCGTAAGCTCCGTTAGTATAAGAAAGCAAAACACCACTTCAAGGTACTGTAATGAACTCATTATTTCTTTATATTGGTGTTAAACCTACTTTATTCCAACTTCTCTATGGTTTATAAACTATTTTACTAGCCATAGATTCATCAAAATAAGTAAACAACACATGAAAAACAGAATCTGTCAAAAACAGAACAGTCTGTAGTAATCTGGATCAAACGTATACTTCTGGAACTCATAAAATTATAAAATAAATTTCTGGACCTGAGTAATTTATCTATTAATCATATTAAAAAATAATTAACTAAATAGCACTCTCCAAATAAAAATGGCAGTAATTCTCGTGAGCGCTAAGGTTTCTGTTTTTGACAGCATGATCAACAAGACTTCCCCCAAGTCTTCCCAAAGGTTCTACTTGGCACAAACACTAATTAAATGCATGAAACCACATCTAAACATAGGCTAGATGAATTATTTATTACTAAACAGGAACAAAAATCAAGGAACAAAAATAAAGTTGGGTTGCCTCCCAACAAGTGCTATCGTTTAACGCCCCTAGCTAGGCACGATGATTTCAACGATGCTCACGTAAAAGATAAGAATTGAAACATAAAGAGAGCATCATGAATATGACTAGCACATTTAAGTCTAACATACTTCCTATGCATAGGGATTTTTTGTGCAAACAACTTATGGGAACAATAATCAATTAGCATAGGAAGGTAAAGCAAGCAAAAATTCAAGATTTTAAGCACATAGAGAGGAAACTTGGTATTATTGCAATTCCTACAAGCATATGTTCCTCCCTCATAATAATTTTCAGTAGCATCATGAATGAATTCAACAATATAACAGTACCTAAAGCATTATTTTCATGATCTACAAGCATAGAAATTTTATTACTCTCCACATAAGCAAATTTCTTCTCATGAATAGTAGTGGGAGCAAACTCAACAAAATAACTATCATGTGATTGAAAATTAAGATCAAGATGACAAGTTTCATGGTTATCATTATTCTTTAAAGCATACGTGTCATCACAATAATCATCATAGATAGGAGGCATGCTTTCATCATAATAAATTTGCTCATCAAAACTTGGGGGAGAAAAAAATATCATCTTCATCAAACATAGCTTCCCCAAGCTTGTGGCTTTGCATATCATTAGCATCATGGACATTCAAGGAATTCATACTAACAACATTTCAATCATGCTCATCATTCAAATATTTAGTGCCAAACATTTTATAGATTTCTTCTTCTAGCACTTGGGCACAATTATCCTTTCCATCATACTCACGAAAGATATTAAAAAGGTGAAGCGTATGAGACAAACTCAATTCCATTTTTTATAGTTTTCTTTTATAAACTAAACTAGTGATAAAACAAGAAACTAAAAGACTCGATTGCAAGATCTAAAGATATACCTTCAAGCGCTAACCTCCCCGGCAACGGCGCCAGAAAAGAGCTTGATGTCTACTACACAACCTTCTTCTTATAGACGTTGTTGGGCCTCCAAGTGTAGAGGTTTGTAGGACAGTAGCAAATTTCCCTCAAGTGGATGACCTAAGGTTTATCAATCCGTAGGAGGCGTAAGATGAAGATGGTCTCTCTCAAGCAAACCTGCAACCAAATAACAAAGAGTCTCTTGTGTCCCCAACACACCCAATACAATGGTAAATTGTATTGGTGCACTAGTTCGGCGAAGAGATGGTGATACAAGTGGTATATGGATAGTAGATAAAGGTATTTGTAATCTGAAATAATAAAGCAGCAAGGTAGAAAGTGATAAAAGTGAGCATAAACGGTATTGCTGTGTGTGGAAATAAGGCCTAGGGTTCATACTTTCACTAGTGTAAGTCCTCTCAACAATACTAACATAATTGGATCATAAAACTATCCCTCAACATGCAACAAAGAGTCACTCCAAAGTCACTAATAGCGGAGAACGAATGAAGAGACTATGGTAGGGTATGAAACCACCTCAAAGTTATTCTTTCCAATCAATCCGTTGGGCTATTCCTATAAGTGTCACAAACAGCCCTAAAGTTCGTACTAGAATAACACCTTAAGATACAAATAAACCAAAACCCTAATGTCACCTAGATACTCCAATGTCACCTCAAGTATCGGTGGGTATGATTATACGATATGCATCACACAATCTCAGATTCATCTATTCAACCAACACAAAGGACCTCAAAGAGTGCCCCAAAGTTCTACCGGAGAATCAGGACGAAAACGTGTGCCAACCCCTATGCAGGTTCATGGGCGGAACCCGCAAGTTGATCACCAAAACATACATCAAGTGAATCACGTGATATCACCACAGATACGCATGACAAGACATACTTCAAGTGTTGTCAAATCTTTAAAGACTCAATTCGATAAGATTACTTCAAAGGGGAAACTCAATTCATTACAAGAGAGAAGAGGGGGAGGAGAAACATAAGATCCAACTATAATAGCAAAGCTCACGATACATCAAGATCGTATCACCTCAAGAACATGAGAGAGAGAGATCAAACACATAGCTACTGGTACATACCCTCAGCCCCGAGGGAGAACTACTCCCTCCTCGTCATGGAGAGCACCGGGATGATGAAGATGGCCACCGGAGAAGGATTGCCCCCTCCGGTAGGATGTTGGAACGGGTCTAGATTGGTTTTCGGTGGCTACGGAGGCTTCTGGTGGCGGAACTCCCGATCTATTGTTCATTCTGGAAGTTTTAGGGTACGATGATATATATGGGTGCAGGGGGCACGTCGGAGGAGCTACGGGTGCCCCACGAGGCAGGGGGCGCGCCCTAGGGGGGGCGCCCCCCACCCTCGTGAGCACCTCCCGTATCTCCTGACGTGGAGTCCAAGTCTATCCGGTGGCTTTCGTTCCAAAAATAACTTCTCCAGTTGATTTCGTTCCGTTTCGACTCCGTTTGATATTCCTTTTCTTCGAAACACTGAAATAGGCATAAAACAACAAATCTGGGATGGGCCTTCGGTTAATAGGTTAGTCCCAAAAATAATATAAAAGTGGATAATAAAGCCCAATATTGCCCAAAACAGTAGATAATATAGCATGGAGCAATAGATACGTTGGAGACGTATCAGTAATTTGCTTTTAGGAATAATAAAAACTTTCATATAAGTGCATTGAATACTATGAGAAGTTTAATACTTGATAATTGTTTTGAGATATGGAGATGGTGATATTAGAGTCATGCTAGTTGAGTAGTTGTGAATTTGAGAAATACTTGTGTTGAAGTTTGTGATTCCCATAGCATGCACGTATGGTGAACCGTTATGTGATGAAGTCGGAGCTTGATTTATTTATTGATTGCCTTCCTTATGAGTGGCGGTCGGGGACGAGCGATGGTCTTTTCCTACCAATCTATCCTCCTAGGAGCATGCGCGTAGTACTTTGTTTCTATAACTAATAGATTTTTGCAATAAGTATGTGAGTTCTTTATGACTAATGTTGAGTCCATGGATTATACGCACCCTCACCCTTCCACATTTGCTAGCCTCTCTATTACCGCACACTTTTCGCCGGTATCATACACCCACCATATACCTTCCTCAAAACAGCCACCATACCTACCTATTATGGCATTTCCATAGCCATTTCGAGATATATTGCCATGCAACTTTCCAGCGTTCCGTTTGCTATGACACGCTTCATCATTGTCATATTGCCATGCATGACCATGTAGTTGACATCATATTTGTGGCAAAGCCACCTTTCATAATTTTTCCATACATGTCACTCTTGATTCATTGCATATCCCGGTACACCGCCAGAGGCATTCACATAGAGTCATATTTTGTTCTAAGTATTGAGTTGTAATTCTTGAGTTGTAAGTAAAAAGAAGTGTGATGATCATCATTATTAGAGCATTGTACCAGTGAGGAAAGGATGATGGAGGCTGTCGGTGTCAAAACCGACGGATCTCGGGTAGGGGGTCCCGAACTGTGCGTCTAAGGCGGATGGTAACAGGAGGCAGGGGACATGTTGTTTTACCCAGGTCTGGGCCCTCTTGATGGAGGTAAAATCCTACGTCCTGCTTGATTTATTCTTGATAATATGAGTAGTACAAGAGTTGATCTACCACGAGATCGGAGAGGCTTAACCCTAGAAGCTAGCCTATGGTATGATTGTATCTTGTCCTACGGACTAAAACCCTCCGGTTTATATAGACACCGAAGGAGGCTAGGGTTACACAAGGTCGGTTACAAAGGAGGAGATATACATATCCGTATTGCCTAGCTTGCCTTCCACGCCAAGTAGAGTCCCATCCGGACACGGGACGAAGTCTTCAATCTCGTATCTTCATACTCCAATAGTCCGGCCAAAGGATATAGTCTGGCTGTCCGGAGACCCCCTAATCCAGGACTCCCTCAGTAGCCCCTGAACCAAGCTTCAATGACGATGAGTCCGGCGCGCAGTGTTGTCTTCGGCATTGCAAGGCGGGTTCCTCCTTCGAATGCACCACAGAAGAGTTTGAATACAAGGATAGTGTCCGACCCTGCAAAATAAGTTCCACATACCACCATAGAGAGAATAATATTTCCACAAATCTAATCTGCTGACACGTTTTGGAAGCATGACATCATGCCATGGCCCGGTAATTATTCGAACCATTTTTCTTTAACTAGCCCCACACATAACGCGAGGCGGTTTCTTGTCATGTCTTGTCAAAGCAGAGATCATGTCCCCCTTATTACGGGATTCTCATCAATACGGGCGTGGGTAACCCAACCGCGCCACCAATTACGGCGCTTGGGGGATAAGCGAGTTTAGCAGGCTGGTGGGGGGTGCATAGTTTCGTCCACCCTTATAAAGGGATAAGGTCTCACCTTTTTCTACCCACGCCTTCTTCCTCCTCGCCCATCCATTCTCGCGCACTCGAGCTCCAGCGCCCAAGTCCGCATCCTTCTCCTCATATCTCTCCAACCATGTCCGGAGCGGGAGGGAAGTGGATGGCCTTCTCCGTCATGGAGGGACACATCAAAAAGCTACGTGGAGCCGGATACTTAGCCGTCGATATCGCGCAACGGCTGCCAGCCGCGGGGCAGATCGTCGCTACCCCGGAACCTCATGAAAGGGTGGTTTCCCCCCCATTTCGTCCGCGGATTGGGGTTTCCCCTCCATCCATTTGTCTGCGGCCTCATGTTCTATTACGGGCTGGACTTTCATGATCTGGCCCCGAATTTCATCCTCAACATCTCAGCGTTCATCGTCGTGTGCGAGGCTTTCCTCCCCATCCAGCCCCACTTCGGCCTATGGCTGAAGACCTTCAATATCAAGCCAAAGGTAGTAGGCGGCCAACAAGCGGAATGCGGCGGAGCCATGGTGGGCAAAATGCCCAATGTTACATGGCTCGAGGGCTCCTTCATGGAGACCGTAAAGGGGTGGCAATCGGGGTGGTTCTACATCATCGAGCCGCGCGACACCAACTGGGTGGCAGCCCCCGAGTTTTGATCCGGAGTCCCCATGCGGCTCACTTCCTGGAAGGCTTGGGGCTCTTCGGTGGAGCTGGACGGAGTCCAGAAGTGTATCCGGAACATGACAAGCAAGAAACTTAAGCTTGTCAACATAGTCCAGGTCATGCTCTTCTGCCAGATCCTCCCGTGTCAACAATGGGATTTCAACTTATGGGAGTTCGACCCGGCCCAGCACCATACTCTAAGCGAGCTCTTCGGCACGACGCATAAGGACGTCTGGAGGGTGCTGTTAAAGGGCTCCGAGGTCCCTCCTTCTCTTACCGAAGACCACGGGCTAAGCGTGAAGCGCCCTGCTAATCCGGTATGTTCTGTACATCTGGTAGGGTGTTTATTTCCCATAGCTTAACCATGTGCGGGGTCTGAGCTCCCATGCCTTTGACAGGACTGGGTGGAGACATCGGAGCAAACTAACTGTCCGGCCCCTCTGCCCGAAGACATTGCGGACGCTCTCCTGACGGAGATGCGGACTCCGGCTCCTTATGAGGTGCCGGAGAAGACCAAGAAGAAGGCCAAGGGAACCCGAAAGAGTTCCCGGCGCCAGGTGGTATCGCACTCATCGTGTGATAACACCGAGACACACTCCTCCCGTGAAAACAAGGAGAAGGAAGATGAAGACTCTCCCCCTCCAGCCGGGGGAGACAAGAAAAGGAAGGCCGACCCAACCGGGGAGGTCGAAGGGTCCAAGAAGGGAAGGACTCTCCTTCCGGACTGCTCCACCACTGCCGCCGACGGCGAAGACGAGTGGCTGCTCAGGGCCAAGCCCCTGGCGAAGTCGTAAGTATTCTGATACCAGAGTAACTCATAGCATACCTTTGTCGCACTGCTTCTCCTAACGTCGAATATGATTATGCAGTCCGCCCCAAGCCCGTATCGATGTATCATCGTCGGACGGTTCCTTGGACTCATCGGACATGAATAGTGATACACTTCCAACCGCCTCCTCTCCTTGCCCTACGGACAATGCCGAGGTATTGTCTCAAGCAGCACCGAGCCGGTGGGAGACAGTCCCGGAGGCACCTCAAGGCGACCTTCCGGACTCCAGGAGTAAAGGGTGCAAGGCTCCCGGGGGCTCCAAGTTCGGCCCTTAGCCGAACACCACGCTGGAACCTCCAGTGGTTCCGGACTCGGGCAGGCGGCCCCCTTCCAAAAGGGACAAGACGCCCGTGCTGGTGACCTCTATCCATCCATAGGCACCGGACAACCTGCCGGGAGCGCTTCGCGGAGCTTTCATCGACGAAGAGCACCGCACTATTATGAGTGCGGTGATCAAGAAGGTTCGTCCGCCAAGAGCGGACTGACTGAGGACTGTGCCAGCCTTCTAACAGGCTTTGAGGTACGTAAAAAATATAGGAAAATATTACCGCATAGACAGTAGCCCCTGATGCTCTGTTTGGTGTTCACAAAGAAAAGCCGAATGGAGGATCAAATAATATCTGCAGGAGTCTAATATAAGTATGTATGTATGCGTATGCAGGCTTCGCTGCTGGCCTCTGCCGCACTGACTGCGGAGGTCGCCGCACTGAAGTAGGACCTCGAGGGGTCCGAGAAAGAGCTCGGTCTTGCCAAGAGGTGGCTTGAGGAGAACAAAGGTAAGTAATACCTTGTCTATATAAAAAAGAAAATGTGGTTGCGAAATGACAGGATCATCATGAATGTGCCAGGGGCCATGACCGAAGTGGCGACCCTAAAGCAAGTGTTGTCCGAGGCCGAAGACAAAGCGGCCAAGGAGCGCACCTAGCGGGAAAAGCAAGAGGCACGGGTGGGCGAGGTGCAGCAAGAGCTCCAGGCTCTCGTGAAGAAGCACTCGGCTTTGGAGCTTGACTCGAAGACGCGAGAGTCCGAGCTTGCCGCGGCCCTCGAGAGCACAAAGAATACCAAGGCCGAAGCCCAAAAGGCCCTCCAGGAAATTGAGGCGATGAGGAAGATAGCGGCGGGTAACGCATTCAATATGCAAAGCAAGCATGTGAAAGTAAATTACTTGTTACTTACCCGAGTTCGGAGCTCTCCAGGAGCATTCGCAGATTTTCCTCGCAGCGTGTCAGATGCCGCGAAATATTACCAGGCCGAGGAGGGAAGCTCGACGGAGAAGTTGTTCTGGTCTCAGTATACTGGGACCGAACACCCGATGCCTATGAGCGACCAGCTGAAGCAACTGATCGAGCTGCACAAGGCGGCCGAATAGGCCATGAAGGGCTTTATAGTTCGGATGTGGCCTAGCGACTCCCTTCCCAACAGCTACTTCGGCCTGGTGAGGCGGCTTGTGGATGCCTGCCCACGGCTGGAAGTTATCAGGCGGTCCGTCTGTATCGAAGGTGCTCGAGGGAGGTGCTCAGCACAACGAACAAGGCAATTGGACTATAATGCTTTATCACTCTCACTTAGCCATAGAATTCTACAATTTTAAATTTTGGCGAAGCCCCTAGTATTCGGAAGGCCGAATTTGGGGCGCTATACACGCCTTAAGCCGGACAAAGCCGACTCCTCGTTCTAAGCGGCATAAGTCTTTAGGGAATCGAAACCTCTCGAACAGCGACCAACTCTCGCCTTATCATGACAGTCAGTTTTAGCTTTCTCTACTGAGGTGCTTAGCCCAGCTGAACCGGGGCACAATCGCAGTAGTTCTCCCAGTGCTACCTTAGCCGATATAGTGGAACGTAAGGTACCAAAACATGGGAGCCGGGCAAACCCAACTATTGACCCAAGACATGATTCGGAGCTGATGCATATAATGCTATAAGTTCGGGGTGCCGCACTATCCAAAGTGTTTAGACTTCTCACGCCGTATTATGGGGTATGCTTAAGCCCCTAGCGTATTGGCCGTACCAGAGTGTACGGGTGCTAGATGTCATGAATGAACATATATATATATATATATATATATATATATAAAGAAGAATAGAGAATGCGATAATAGTCTAGTGCTATGCATTGTATATTCAAAAAGGTGCGTTAAAGCAGAATGATACAAGTAGTGCGATAAGCAAAAAGTAGGAGTATTTGACATGTCCCCTCCAAGGGCAAGCTGAGGAATGGTATTTAAAGCAAGTATTTCACTCGTTATTGGGATCCACCTGGGAGTTCCGTGGTGTGACGTAGCTTTCTGCCTCCTTGGTTGCTGCATCATGTGTCCGGCAATCATACTACCGGACAGGGTTTCCAGAGATTAAAGTCCTGAAAGAGAGAAAAATAACAAAGCGGGAAGCCCCTAGTGCGGTTGAGCCGCGTCTTGGGGCGTGCCGTAGTCGTGCCCCCTCCCCACCTATGCCCATGGTATTTTCAATGTGTAATTATGTACGCGTGGCACGGATTTCGCCATTTGGCTGGGACTGGGGTGGGGGCCGCATTGCTATGCGAGCTCAAAACGTGCCAGGCGGTCTTGTTGCCGATTACTCCGGGCGCGCTTGAAGGTGTCCGGGTCCTTAATCGTCGAACTGGTGGATTGCCTTAAGAGGCTGCTTTGCGTTTCTGCTGCGAGGGCTGCATTGTGCTCCTCCGTGCGGAGAGAGCACTCTATGTTTCCATTAACTGTGATGACCCCCCGAGGTCCTGGCATCTTGAGCTTGAGGTATGCATAATGCGGTACCGCATTGAATCTCGCAAATGCGGTTCGGCCGAGCAGTGCATGATAGCCACTGCGGAACGGGACTATATCGAAGATTAACTCCTCGCTTCGGAAGTTATCCGGGGATCCGAAGACCACTTCCAGTGTGACTGAGCCTGTGCAATGGGCCTCTACACCTGGTATGACGCCTTTGAAGGTCGTTTTTGTGGGTTTGATCCTTGAGGGGTCTATACCCATTTTGCGCACTGTGTCCTGATAAAGTAGGTTCAGGCCGCTGCCACCATCCATAAGGACTCGAGTGAGGTGAAATCCGTCAATGATTGGGTCTAGGACCAGTGCGCTGAATCCGCCATGACAGATACTAGTGGGGTGGTCCCTGCGATCGAAGGTGATCGGACACGAGGACCATGGGTTGAACTTCGGGACGACTGGCTCCAGCGCATATACGTCCCTTAGCGCACGCTTCCTGTCGGTGTCAAAACCGGTGGATCTCGGGTAGGGGGGTCCCGAACTATGCGTCTAGGCGGATGGTAACAGGAGGCAGGGGACACGAAGTTTTACCCAGGTTCGGGCCCTCTCGATGGAGGTAAAATCCTACATCCTGCTTGATTAATATTGATGATATGGGTAGTACAAGAGTAGATCTACCACGAGATCAGAGAGGCTAAACCCTAGAAGCTAGCCTATGGTATGATTGTATGTTTTCCTACGGACTAAAACCCTCCGGTTTATATAGACACCGGAGAGGGTCAGGGTTACACAAGGTCGGTTACAAAGGAGGAGATATCCATATCTGTACTGCCTAGCTTGCCTTCCACGCCAAGGAGAGTCCCATCCGGACACGAGACGAAGTCTTCAATCTTGTATTTTCATAGTCCAATAGTCCGGCTATCCAGAGACCCCCTAATCCAGGACTCCCTCAGTAGCCCCTGAACCAGCCTTTCAATGACGATGAGTCCGGTGCGCAGTATTGTCTTCGGCATTGCAAGGCGGGTTCCACCTCCGAATACATCACAGAAGAATTTGAATACAAGGATAGTGTCTGACCCTACAAAATAAGTTCCACATACCACCGTAGAGATAATAATACTTACACGAATCCAATCTGCTGACACGTCTTGGCAACACGACATTATGTCATGGCCTGGTGATTATTCGAACCGTTTCCTTTAACTAGCCCCGCACATAACGCGAGGCAGTTTTTTGACACGTCTTGTCAAAGCAGAGTTCATGTCCCCTTATCACGGGATCCTCATCAATACGGGCGTGGGTAACCCAACCGCGCCATCGACTATAGCGCTTGGGGGATAAGCGAGTTTTACCAGGCTAGTGGGGGCGCATAGTTTCGGCCGCCCATATAAAGGGACAAGGATTCACCTTTTCATCCACGCCTTCTTCCTCCTTTGCTCATCCATTTTCGCACACTCGAGCTCCAGCGCCCAAGTCCGCACTTCCCACCTCAACCTTCTCCAACCATGTACGGAGCGGGAGGCAGGTGGATGGTCTCCTCCGTCATGGAGGGACACATCAAGAAGCTGAGGAGAGCCGGATTCCTGCCCGACGACATCGCGCACCGGCTCCCAGATGAGGGGCATCTCATCCCCACCCCCAGGCTCCATGAGAGGGTAGTGTTCCTTACCCATTTCCTCCATGGACTGGGATTCCCTCTCCACCCATTCGTCCGGGGGCTCATGTTCTACTATGGCCTGGATTTCCATGATCTGGCCCCGAACTTCATCCTCAACATCTCGGCGTTTATCGTCGTGTGCGAGGCTTTCCTCCGCATCAAGCCCCACTTCGGCTTATGGCTGAAGACCTTAAATGTCAAGCCGAAGGTAGTGGGAGGCCGCCAGGCAGAGTGCGGAGGCGCCATGGTGGGCAAGAGGCCCAACGTTACATGGATCGAGGGCTCCTTAGTGGAGACCATAAAGGGGTGGCAATCGGGGTGGTTCTACATCACCGAGCCACATGACCCTGCATGGGCAGCGGCCCCCGAGTTCCAATCTGGCATCCCCACGCGGCTCACCTCCTGGAAAGAGAGGGGACTGGCCTGGGGTAGTTCGGGAGAGCTGACAGGACTCCAAACATGTATTCAAAACATGGTGAACAAGAAGCTCAAACTCGTCAACGTAGTCCAGGTCATGCTCATCTGCCAGATCCTCCCGTGTTAGCAACGGACCTTCAACTTGTGGAGTTCGACCCGACCCAGCACCCAACTCTGAACAGGCTCTTCGATACAACACACGAGGATGCCTGTAAGGTGCTATTCAAGGGCGCCGAGGTTCCTCCTCCTACTATCGAGGATCGTGGATTCTGTGCGAAGCGCCAAGCCAGCACGGTAAGCTGTTTTACCTCTTACAGGATACTTGTTTTTCATAGTTTGACTCTATGCGGGATATAAGCTCCCGTTCCTTTGACAGGACTGGCAGGAAACGGCCGGACAGATCGACTGTCCGGCTCCCTTGCCCGAAGCCCAGCAAACGCTCTCCTCACGAAGATGCTGATTCCGGCTCCTTACAAGGTGCCAGAGAAGACCAAGAAGGCCAGGGGAACCCGAAAGAGTTCCCGACGCCAGGTGTTATCGGACTCATTGTCCGATGACTTTGCGGCACACTCCTCCCCCGAAGATGAGGAGGAATAAGAAGATGCTCCCCCTTCAGTTGGGGGAGACAAGAAAAGGAAGGCCGCCCCAGCTGGGGGGCCGAAGGGTCCAAGAAGGGAAGGAATCTCCTTCCGGACAGCTCCACCGCCGCCGCCGAAGGCGAAGACGAGTGGTTGCCCAAGGCCAAGCCCCTGGGGAGGTCGTAATTATTCGAATACTAGAGTAACTCATAGCATTCCTCTATCGCATTGCTTTCCCTAACGCCGAATATGATTATGCAGGCCGCCACGAACCCGTATCAATGTATCGTCGGACGGCTCCCTAGGCTCGTCGGATATGGATAGTGATCCACTTCTGACCGCCACCTCCCCTTGCCCTGCGGACGACGCCGAGGTGTTGTCTCAAGAGGCACCGGGTCGAGGGGAGACAGTCCTAGAGGCGCCTCAAGGCGACCTTCTGGACTCCGGGAGCCGAGGGGACAAGGCCCCTAAGGGCCCTGAGTTCGGCCCTCAGCCGAACACTATGCCGGAACCTCCAGCGGTTCCAGACTCGGGCAAGTGTCCTCCTTCTAAGAGGGGCGAGACGCCCGTGCCGGTGACCTCTGCCCATCCAGAGGCACCGGACAATCTGCTGGAAGCGCTTCACAGCGCTTCCATCGATGAGGAGCACCGTACTATTATGAGTGCGGTGGTCCAGAAGGTTCAGTCCGCCAAGAGCGGATTGACTGAAGCCTGTGCCAGCCTTCTAACAGGCTTTGAGGTAAGTGTTTAGGAAAAATATTACCGCATAGACAGTAGCCCCTGATGCTTTGTTCGGTGTTCGGAAAGAAAAGCCGAATAGAGGGTCAAATAATACCGCAGGATCTAACAAAAGTATGTCTATATGCGTATGCAGGCTTCGCTGCTGGCCTCAGCCGCACTGACTGCGGAGGTCGCCACACTAAAGCAGGACCTCGAGGGGTCCAAGAAAGAGCTCGGCCTTGCCAAGAGGCAGCTCGAGGAGAAGAAGGGTAAGTAATACCCTGTCTATAGATATGGATATATAAAAGAAGACGCGATTGCAAAATGATAGGATCATCTTATATTTGCCAGGGCCACGACCAAGGTGGCGTCCCTGAAGCAAGCGCTATCCGAGGCCGAAGACAAAGCGGCCAAGGAGCGCGCCGAGCGGGAAAGGCAAGAGGCACGGGTGGGCGAGGTGCAGCAAGAGCTCCATGTTCTCGTGACGAAGCATGAGGCATTGGAGCTTCACTCGAAGACGCGAGAGTCTGAGCTTGCCGCGGCCCTCGAGAGCGCGAAGAGTGCCAAGGCCGAGGCCCAAAAGGCCCTCTAGGAGATTGATGCAATGAAGAAAATAGCGGCGGGTAAGGCATTCTATATGCAAAGCAAGCATGTGAAAGTAAATTACCTATTACTTACCCGGATCCGGAGCTCTCCAGGAGCATTCGCAGATTTGCCCGCAGCGTGTCGGATGCCGCATAGTTTTACCAGGCCGAGGAGGGAAGCTCAACGGAGAAGATGTTCTGGTCTTAGTATATTGGGACCGAACACCCGGTGCCTATGAGCGACCAGCTGAAGCAGCTGGTTGAGCTACACAAGGAGGCCGAACATGCCATGAAGGGCTTTATCGTCCGGCTGTGGCCTGGCGACGCCCTTCCGAACAGCTACTTCGGCCTGGTGAGGCGGCTAGTGGATGCCTGCCCGCGGCTGGAAGTCATCAAGCGATCCGTCTGTATTGAAGGTGCACGCCAGGCTTTCGCCCGTGTGAAGGTGCAATGGGCCAAGCTAGACGCCGTGAAGCTGAGCAAGGAAGGACCGCCGCAGGGCAAGGAGCATCGCACCCCCGAAATTTATTATGAGGGTGTCCTAAAGGGTGCCCGTCTTGTAGCGGACGAATGTTCAAAGGATGTAATATTTGAGTAGACGTGCTCGTGTGATCCTGTATGATGAAAACTTGTTTGATATGCGCTATGCAACGCTTGTTTGAATTTAAAATATTACCTTCTGTTTGGCTATTTATCCAATCTGAGAGATGGCTAGTCCTCGGCTTCTGCCCCCATGCCACGAGTGCTGGGGTGTTCAGGATAAACCTGAGCACTCTTGTTCCCATTTTTGGGTTCTTCGAGTGAGGTGCTCAGCACAGCGAACAAGGCAACTGGACTAATAATGCTTTATCACTCTCACTTAGCCATAGAATTCTATAATTTTAAATTTCGCCGAAGCCCCTGGTATTCGGAAGGCCGAATCCGGGGCGCGATACACGCCTTTAAGCCGGTTAGGATCGGCTCCTCGCTCTAAGCAGCATAAGTCTTTAGGGACTCGAAACCTCGCCGAACAGCGACCAGTCTCTCGCCTTATCATGACAGTCAGTTTTAGCTTTCTCTACTGAGGTGCTTAGGCCAGCAGAACCGGGACACAAATTGCAGTAGTTCTCCTAGCGCTACCTTAGCCGATAGAGCGGGACGTAAGGTACCAAAACATAGGAGCCTGGCAAACCCAACATTTGACCAAAGACATGATTCGGAGCTGATGCATATAATGCTATAAGTTCGGGGTGCCGCACTTGTGAAAGTGTTCGGACTTCTCACACCATATTGTGGGGTACTTAAGCCCCTAGTGTGTTGGCCGTACCAAAGTGTACGGTTGCAAGGTGTTATTAATGAACACACACACACACACACACACACACACACACACACACATATATATATATATAACAAGATTGCAATAATAGTCGTAATGTTATGCGTTGTTTATTCAAAGAGGTGCATTAAAGCAGAATGATACAGATAGTGCGATAAGCAAAAAGTAGGACTATGTCCCTTCCAAGGGCAAGCTGAGGAATAGTATTAAAGCAAATATTTCACTCGTTATCGTAATCCACCTGTGAGTTCCGTGGTGTGACGTAGGTTTTGTCTCTCTTGGTTGCTGCATCATGTGTTCGGCAATCATGCTGTCGGACAAGGTTTCCAGAGATTAAAGTCCTGAAAGAGAAAAATAACAAAGCGGGAAGCCCCTAGTGCGGTTTAGGCCGCCTCTTGGGGCGTGCCGTAGTTGTGCCCCCTCCCCACCTATGCCCATGGTATTTTTAATGCATAACTATGTATGCGTGGCACGGATTTCGCTGCTTGGCTGGGACTGGGGTGGGGGCCGCAGTGCTACGCGAGCTCAGATCGTGCCAGGCGGTCTAGTTGCCGATTACTCTGAGCGCGCTTGAAGGTGTCCGGGTCTTGAAATGCCGAACTGGTGGATTGCCTTGAGAGGCTGCTTTGCGCTTCTGCTGCGAGGGCCGCAGTGTGCTCCTCCGTTTGGAGAGAGTGCTCCGTGTTTCCATTAACTGTAATAACCCCACGAGGTCCTGGCATCTTGAGCTTGAGGTGTGCATAATGCGGTACCGCATTGAATCTCGCAAATGCGGTTCGCCCAAGCAGTGCATGATAGCCACCGCGGAACGGGACTATATCGATGATTAATTCTTTGCTTTGGAAGTTATCCGAGGATCCGAAGACCACTTCCAGTGTAATTGAGCCTGTGCAATGGGCCTCTACACCTGAAATGATGCCTTTAAAGGTCGTTTTTGTGGGCTTGATCCCTGAGGGGTCTATACCCATTTTGCGCACTATGTCCTGGTAAAATAGCTTCAGGCTGCTGCCCCCATCCATAAGGACTCGAGTGAGGTGAAATCCGTCAATGATTGGGTCTAAGACCAGTGCGGCGAATTCGCCGTGACGGATACTAATGGGGTGGTCCTTGCGATCGAAGGTGATCGGGCAGGAGGACCATGGGTTGAACTTTGGGGCGATTGGCTCCAGCGCATATACGTCCTTGAGCGCACGCTTCCGCTCCCTCTTGGGGATGTGGGTTGTGTATATCATGTTCACCGTCCGCACTTGTGGGGGGAACCTCTTCTGTGCTCCGGTGTTTGGTTGTCGGGGCTCCTCTTTGTCATCGCTATGTGGCCCCTTATCTTTATCTTCGGCAATTAACTTGTCGGCCTTCTTGAACACCCAACAATCCCTGTTGGTGTGGTTGGCTGGCTTGTCGGGGGTGCCGTTTATTTGACACGAGCGATCGAGTATACTGTCCAAACTGGACGGGCCCAGAGTGCTTCTTTTAAATGGCTTTTTCCACTGACCGAGTTTAGCGCCTTTGAATCCGGCATTGACTGTCGTATCCTCAATATTATCGCTGTTAATGCGGCGCTTATGTTTGTTGCGACATGACCTGCTATTCCCGTCCTTGGTATCTGAAGTACCATGGTTTTTTGATATGTTGTTACTGCGAGCCAGCCAGCTATCTTCTCCCGCACAGAAGCGGGTCATGAGTGTTGTGAGGGCTGCCATAGATTTCGACTTTTCCTGTCCAAGGTGCCGGGCAAGCCACTCGTCGCGGATGTTATGCTTGAAGGCTGCTAAGGCCTCTGCATCCGAACAGTCGACGATTTGATTTTTCTTTGTTAGGAACCATGTCCAGAATTGCCTGGCCGATTCTTCTGGCTGCTGAATGATGTGGCTCAAGTCATCGGCGTCTGGTGGTCGCACATAACTACCTTGAAAGTTGTCGAGGAATGCGGCCTCCAGATCTTCCCAATAGCTAATGGACTCTGCTGGCAAGCTGTTAAGCCAATGTCGCGCTGGTCCTTTGAGCTTTAGTGGGAGGTATTTGATGGCGTGTAAGTCATCGCCGCGGGCCATGTGGATGTGGAGGAGGAAATCCTCGATCCATATCGCAGGATCTGTTGTGCCGTCGTATGATTGAATATTTACAGGTTTGAAACCCTCTGGGATTTGAGGATCCATTACTTCGTCTGTGAAGCATAGGGGGTGTGCGGCGCCTCTGTATTGGGCTATATCGCGACGCAGCTCGAATGGGTCTTGCCCGCTGTGTTCGGCCCGGCCGGATTGACTTTTACTGTATCTGGCGTGACGTTTATCGTCTCGCATAGTGCCGTGCCCTCATGATCCATAGATCGATCTTGCATGTTTTGCTTTGTCCTCCAATACGTCTCGCAGGTCCGGCGTATTTCCCCATGCCTTTTTATTTGAATGGCGTCGGGGTGCGGGCTGAGCTTTTGGCTGGAATGCCTCTCTATCACAGCCACAAGGTGGCCGATCAGCCACGTCATACGCTTCTTCCTCCAGTCGAGGTAGCAACCTGCATTTTGGGTAACTCTTGGAGGGGCGCTCGAGTTTATATTCCTCGGCTGCGAGGACTTCAGTCCATCTGTCAGCTAGCAGATCTTGATCAGCTTGAAGCTGCTGCTACTTTTTCTAAAGCTATTTGCCGTGGCCATAAGCCGGTGCTTGAAGCGCTCTTGTTCGACGGGATCCTCTGGCACGGTGAATTCGTCATCACCAAGTCTTGCCTCGTCTTTGGAGGGGGGCATGTAATTATCATCCTCCGCTTCTCCGTCTGCCGCTCTCTCAGGAGGGCTGGCTCCTCCATCCTCCTGCTCGAAATCTTGCTGGAGGGGATTGTTGTTATCTTCGGTACTATCTGGGGTGTTATTATCTCCTGTGGCGGTATCACCACTTTTGCTTTGGCGGGACTTAGAGTGGCGTCGCTGACGTCAGCGCTTGGGTTGCTTCTTGGAGGGGTCATCCGCCGCTGTCTCGTCGCCATTGCCTTCTTTGGGTGTGTCCACCATGTATATATCGTATGATGAGGTGGCTGTCCAGTGCCCTGTGGGCAGTGGTTCATCTTCGTCTCCTGCATCGTCGTCCATACCGTCGATGTCTGCGGAGTCGAAGTCGAGCATGTCGGTTAAGTCATCGACAGTGGCTACTAAGTGGGTGGTGGGCGGGCCGCGAATTTCTTTGTCGTCCGCATCCCAATCCTGCGGGACATAGTTCGGCCAGGATCCTCCTAACAAGGAGAGAGACCTTAACGAGTTCAGTATGTCGCCAAAGGGCGATTGCTGAAAAATACCCGCGGAGGTAAACTCCATGATCGGAGCCCAATCAGATTCGCTAGGAACGGGCGTAGGCGGTTCTGAGTCCGTGGTCGGAGAGAGATCCGGCAGTTTGTCAACACGGCTCTCGTGTAGAGTAAGGTCGATGTTCGGCTCGATCGCTGATGAGGGTAAGGCCTCCGTGGCGGGGTCCATCCACCCGTCCATGGATGACGCAACTGGCTCCGAATTGAGGGTCAGAGCGGCTGCCGGTGCGATCTCCTGAACATTGTCGGATGGTAGAGCTAAATTGTACTCATCATGACCGCGTGACGCACAAGGCAGAGGCTCGAATCTGTCGAATATCAAGTCTCCGCAGATATCGGCCGTGTAGTTTAAGCTTCCAAACCTGACCTGATGGCTAGGGGCGTAGCTTTCAATATGCTCCAGATGGCCAAGCGAATTGGCCCGCAGTGCAAAGCCGCCGAATACAAAAATCTGTCCGGGGAAAAAAGCCTCACCCTGGACTGCATCGCTAACAATGATAGACGGAGCCATCAAGCCTAACAGCAACGACACAGAGGAACTCTCAATGAAAGCACCAATGTTAGTGTCAAAACCGGTGGATCTCGGGTAGGGGGTCCCAAACTGTGCGTCTAGGCGGGTGGTAACAGGAGGCAGGGGACACGAAGTTTTACCTAGGTTCGGGCCCTCTCGATGGAGGTAAAACCCTACGTCCTGCTTGATTAATATTCATGATATGGGTAGTACAAGAGTAGATCTACCACGAGATCAGAGAGGCTAAACCCTAGAAGCTAGCCTATGGTATGATTGTGTGTTGTCCTATGGACTAAAACCCTCCGGTTTATATAGACACCGGAGAGGGTTAGGGTTACACAAGGTCAGTTACAAAGGAGGAGATATCCATATCCGTACTGCCTAGATTGCCTTCCACGCCAAGGAGAGTCTCATCCGGACACGGGACGAAGTCTTCAATCTTGTATCTTCATAGTCCAACAGTCGGGCCAAAGGATATAGTCCGGCTGTCCGGAGACCCCCTAATCCAGGACTCCCTCACTTCCGCTCCCTCTTGGGGATGTGGGTTGCGTATATCATGTTCACCGTCTGCACTTGTGGGGGGAACCTCTTCTGTCCTCTGGTGTTCGGCTGCCGGGGCTCCTCCTCGTCATCGCTATGTGACCCCTTATCTTTGTTTTCAGCATTTAACTTGCCGGCCTGCTTGAACACCCAACAATCCCTGTTGGTGTGGTTGGCTGGCTTATCGGGGGTGCCATGTATTTGGCACGAGCGATCGAGTATTCAGTCCAAACTAGACGGGCCCGGAGTGCTCTTTTGAATGGCTTTTTCCGCTGACCAGGTTTAGAGCCTTTGAATCCAGCATTGACTGCCGTATCCTCGGTATTGTCTTTGTTGATGCGGCGCTTGTGTTTGTTGCGATGTGACCTGCCATTGCCATCCTTGGTATCTGAAGTACCATGGTTCTTTGATATGTTATTGTTGCGAGCCAGCCAGCTGTCTTCTCCCACGCAAAAGCGGGTCATGAGTGTCGTGAGGGCTGCCATAGATTTCGGCTTTTCCTGGCCAAGGTGCCGGGCGAGCCACTCGACACAAATGTTGTGCTTAAAAGCTGCTAGGGCCTCTGCATCCGGACAGTCAACGATTTGATTTTTCTTTGTTAGGAACCATGTCCAGAATTGCCTGGCCGATTCCTCTGGCTGCTGAATTATGTGGCTCAAGTCATCGGCATCTGGTGGTTGCACAAAAGTGCCCTGGAGGTTGTCAAGGAATGCGGCTTCCAGATCTTCCCAACAGCCAATGGATTCTATTGGCAGGCTGTTGAGCCAATGCCGAGAAGGTCCTTTGAGTTTGAGTGGGAGGTATTTAATGGCGTGTAGATCATCACCGCGGGCCATGTGGATGTGCAGGAGGAAGTCCTCGATCCATACCGCAGGATTTGTTGTGTCGTCATATGATTCGATATTTACGGGTTTGAAACCCTCTAGGATTTGGTGATCCATTACTTCGTCTGTGAAGCATAGGGGTGTGCAGCGCCTCTGTACTGGGCTATATCGCGACGCAGCGCAAATGAGTCTTGTCCGCTGTGTTCGGCCCGGCCGGACTTACTTTTACTGTATCCGGCGTGACGGTTATCATCTCGCGTAGTGGCGCGCCCTCGTGATCCGTAGATCGATCTTGTGTGTTCTGCTTTGTCCTCCAATACGTCTCGCAGGTCTGGCATATTTCCCCATGCCTTGACATTTTTATTTGAGTGGCGTCGGGGTGCGGGCTGAGCTTTTGGCTGAAATGCCTCTTTGTCGCGGCCACGAGGTGGCCGATCAGCCGCGTCATACGCTGGAGATGTAGGTTTTGGTGCTTCCTCCTCCAGTCGGGGTAGCAACCTGCGCTTTGGGTAACACTTGGAGGGGCGTTCGAGTTTATATTCCTCGGCCACAAGGACTTCATTTCATCTGTCAGCTAGCAAATCCTGATCAGCTTGAAGCTACTGTTGCTTTTTCTTAAGGCTATTTGCCGTGGCTATAAGCCGGCGCTTGAAGCGCTCTTGTTCGACGAGATCCTCAGGCACGATGAATTCGTCATCATCGAGGCTTGCCTCGTCTTCGGAGGGAGGCATGTAATTATCATCCTCCGCCTCTCCATCTACCGCTCTCTCGGGAGGGCTGGCTTCTCCATCCTCCTGCCCTAAATCTTGCTGGAGGGGATTGTTGTCATCTTCGACACTGTCTAGAGTGCTATTATCTCCTGTGCCGGTGTCACCGCTTTTGCTTTGGCGAGACTTAGAGCGGCGCCACCGACGTCGGCGCTTGGGTTGCTTCTTGGAGGGGTCATCCTCCGCTGTCCCGTTGCCATTGCCTTCTTTGGGTGTGTCCACCATATATATGTCATATGACGACGTGGCTGTCCAGTGCCCTGTGGGCAGTGGTTCTTGTTCGCCTCCTGCATCGTCGTCCATGCCGTCAATGTCTTCGGAGTTGAAGTCGAGCATGTCGGTTAAATCGTCGACAGTGGCTACTAAGTGGGTGGTGGGTGGGCGGCAAATTTATTCATCATCCGCATCCCAATCCTGCCGGACATAGTTCGGCCAGGACTCTCCTGACAAGGAGAGAGACCTTAATGAGTTTAGTATGTCGCCGAAGGGCGAGTGCTGAAAGATATCCGTGGAGGTAAACTCCATGATAGGTGCTCAGTCGGATTCGATAGGCACGGGCGCAGGTGTTTTGAAGTCCGTGGCCGGGGAAGGATCCGGCAGCTTGGTATCACAACTCTCGTGAAGGATAAGGTCGATACTCGGTTCGATCGCCGCCGAGGATACGGCCTCCGTGGCAGGGTCTATCCACCCGTCCATGGATGGCGCAGCTGGCTCCAAATTGAGGGTCGGAGCGGTTGCCGGCGCGATCTCCTGAACACTGTCCGATGGCAGAGCTAAATCATGCTCATCGTGACTGTGTAGCGCACTAGGCAGGGGCTCGAATCCGTCGAAGATCAAGTCTCCGCGGATATCAGCCGTGTAGTTTAAGCTTCCAAACCTGACCTGGTGGCCAGGGGTGTAACTCTCGATTTGCTCCAGATGGCCAAGCGAGTTGGCCCGCAGTGCGGAGCCGCCGAATACAAAGATCTATCCGGGGAGAAAAGTCTCACCCTGGACTGCATTGCGATCGATGATTGAGGGAGGCATCAAGCCTAATGATGACGACACAAAGGAACTCTCAATGAAAGCACCAATGTCGGTGTCAAAACCGGCGGATCTCGGGTAGGGGGTCCCGAACTGTGCGTCTAAGGCGGATGGTAACAGGAGGTAGGGGACACGATGTTTTAACCAGGTTTGGGCCCTCTTGATGGAGGTAAAACCCTACGTCCTGCTTGATTTATTCTTGATAATATGAGTAGTACAAGAGTTGATCTACCACGAGATCAAAGAGGCTAAACCCTAGAAGCTAGCCTATGGTATGATTGTATCTTGTCCTACGGACTAAAACCCTCCGGTTTATATAGACATCGGAGGAGGCTAGGGTTACACAAGGTCGATTACAAAGGAGGAGATATACATATCCGTATTGCCTAGCTTGCCTTCCACGCCAAGTAGAGTCCCATCCGGACACAGAACAAAGTCTTCAATATCGTATCTTCATAGTCCAACAGTCCGGCCAAAGGATATAGTCCGGCTGTCTGGAGACCCCCTAATCCGGGACTCCCTCAGAGACTATGAGTCCCCCACAATTCGGGATGAGACTCCGGACGAAAAATAAAAAAAGGGATAAGAGAGGCCAAAAAAATGAAGGCCCAAATAAAAAAATGAGAGAAAAAGAGAGAAGGGACAATGTTACTATCCTTTTTTCCACACTTGTGCTTCAAAGTAGCACCATGATCTTCATGATAGAGAGTCTCCTATGTTGTCACTTTCATAAACTAGTGGGAATTTTACATTATAGAACTTGGCTTGTATATTCCAATGATGGGCTTCCTCAAATTGCCCTAGGTCTTCATGAGCAAGCAAGTTGGATGCACACCCACTTAGTTTCTTTTGTTGAGCTTTCATACACTTATAGCTCTAGTGCATCCGTTGCATGGCAATCCCTACTCACTCACATTGATATCTATTGATGGGCATCTCCATAGCCCGTTGATACGCCTAGTTGAGACTATCTTCTCCTTTTTGTCTTCTCCACAACCACCATTCTATTCCACCTATAGTGTTATGTCCATGGCTCACTCTCATGTATTGTGTGAAAGTTGAAAAAGTTTTTGAACATCAAAAGTATGAAACAATTGCTTGGCTTGTCATCGGGGTTGTGCATGATTTAATATTTTGTGTGATGAAGATAGAGCATAGCCAGACTATATGATTTTGTAGGGATAACTTTCTTTGGCCATGTTATTTTGAGAAGACATGATTGCTTAGTTAGTATGCTTGAAGTATTATTATTTTTATGTCAATATTAAACTTTTATCTTGATTCTTTCGGATCTAAACATTCATGCCACAACAAATAAAAATTACATTGAAAAATATGTTAGGAAGCATTCGAAATCAAAAATTCTACTTTTATCATTTACCTACTCGAGGACGAGCAGGAATTAAGCTTGGGGATGCTTGATACGTCTCCAACGTATCTATAATTTTTGATTGTTCCATGCTATTATATATTCTGTTTTGGATGTTTAATGGGCTTATTTACACACTTTTATATTATTTTTCGGACTAACCTATTAACGGAGGCCCATCCCAAATTGTTGTTTTTTGCCTATTTCTGTGTTTCGCAGAAAAAGAATATCAAACGGAGTCCAAACGGAATGAAACCTTCGGGAGCGTGACTTTTGGAACAAACGTGATCCAGAGGACTTGGAGTGGACGTCACACAACCAACAAGGAGGCCACGAGGCAGGGGGCGCGCCTACCCCCTGGGCGTGCCCTCCACCCTCGTGGGCCCCTCGTGGCTCCATTGACCTACTTCTTCCTCCTATATATACCTACATACCCTGAAAACATCGAGGGGCACCACGAAAACCTAATTCCACTACCGCAACCTTCTGTACCCATGAGATCCCATCTTGGGGCCTTTTCCGGCGCTCCACTGGAGGGGGCATTGATCACAGAGGGCTTCTACATCAACACCATAGCCTCTCCGATGATGTGTGAGTAGTTTACCTCAGACCTTCGGGTCCATACACTACAAAAAAATACACTTCCATGATGATACGTGTTTTTCACAGTAGGTCACGTTTTCTGTCATGCATGTACATCCATGACAAATTTATGACAGAATCAAGATAGTCATACCCGTGCTATCGTAGAAGTGTTCCATGACATTACCAAAATTATCACCACGAAAGTGTCCACTTCCATGACGATAAATCACGCGTCACAGAAGTGCTTTCATCAAGGGTGACCGACACGTGGCATCCATCGTAACGGAACATCGTTAAGCTATCGGGTCCGGTTTTGGATCCGATAACCCGTTAACAGCCCCGACCAATGGGGATTTTCCACGTGTAAAATCATCATTGGCTGGAGGAAACACGTGTCGGCTCCACTCATTGGACCCAAAGCGCCTATGATACGCCGACACGTGGCATGACCCAAGGCCCATTCATGTGAAAAGGCCAGCCCATTTGACTTGGTCAAAAGGTGGTGGGCTAGCCCACGGCAAGCCTATTAACGGCTTGTTCGCATATAGCCCATTTACAGCCCGCTAACACAGGGCCCGTTTATGGCCTATCCGAATTAGGCCCAACAACGTTATCTAGGCCGTCCAATATAATTCCAGCCCGTTTGAACTTCTGGCCCATGTATGGCCCACGACGTCTTTCGGCCCATATGAGGCCATTAGTAACCCTCGGCCCATTAACGGCCCGTGGTAAAACTGGTCCATAATGAACAGTGTATCACTTTATACCCATTAACGGCCCATTATTCCATTGGGCCGTTTCCATCCCATGTTATCTTTCGGCCTTCTCAGGGCCCATTTATTCTTGGGCTCTTTTCCAGCATTCGGTTACTTACGGCCCGTTACTGTCATTTTCTGCTTGTGGGCCAAATTCAGCCCGTGCTTACAGTCGGCCCGTTTGTGGCCCGTTAATACGTTGGGCCGTTTTCATAGCGTCATCAAATACAGCCGATTAATGACAGCACATTATGGTCGGCCCATGAACAGATGATTCCAACTCTAGCCCGTTTATGGCCATAAAGCGGTATGTTATTGGCCCATGTTTGGGCAATCGATCATACGGCCCGTATAAGGCCCATTGATGATACGGCCCGTAGAAGGCCCATTGATGATACGACCCGTAGAAGGCCCATTGTTTCTACGCCTCGTAGAATGCCCATTGTTTCTACGGCCCGTAGAAGGCCCAGTGTCACTATAGTAAATATGTAGCCCATGGTTATTGTGGCCTAGTTTTAAGAAATAGGTTATTGCGGCTACCAGCAAACCACGGGAAAAGAACAACACTGACTACAAGCAAACAAATAAACAAGACAACAAGGAAATAAATAAGCAAGCAACTTATGCTAGGCTATCGCGGCTATTACACATATTAAATCCACTGGGCATCAAAGTTCACCACCAGTGCAAATTTAGGGAACAAAGCAGCATATCATATACACTGGTTGTCAAAGTTGGTGACCAGTGCAAATAAACGCCGCAACAAAACAAGTCCAGAACTGAAACCACTTCAAAAGATCTCAAGAAACAATATCCTGGTACCCATAATGCTGGCAAGATGCTTAGCAAGCTTATTAACTTTCTCTTGTTTGGTGCTTAAATCCTCCAGTGCTTGCTGTTGCACCAGAAAGTATGCATCTGAATTCTGCAGGGACTTCCTCAGTCCTTTAGCTTCCTGTCGCAACACATCTGATTGATGTCTTTCAACTTGAAGCTGAGAGAAGACGAACTAATTCAGGCAGCGAGTTCGAAGAGCTTGTGCCAGCAGTAGTGGCCATTAACTCGAACACTACATCAAGACAGGACTTCTGGGTTCTTTCACGGTCGTCAAGGTAGTTTTTATCAGCTTTCTTGGAGACCAACAGGGATGTCTCACTATCTTGAACCTTATCTGCATTACTTCCTTCACCATTGCATAACGGGGTATTGTTCTCCAATATTTTGTCCGCATTCTAAAAGAGAAACAAGCAGACACGTCACAGGTTTACCATGTTGTATATGAAACTCATTTTGGTAAATCAGTTTAGTAGTAAAGTGCACAGGATAACATCATGAAACAAACATATATCTATGTACCATGGTCACTTTATGGTCTATATCATTCTAGTTTTTGTTGCCAAATCAAGATAGAGACACAGTTCAAATAATATTTGTTCAAGGCAAAGTAGAATAGACAGAATATAAGTGTGGGAAACTATAGAGACACTTGTAATGTGCATGACATGAGAACATAACTGTTTATTCAATTGAAACTAAAATCAATATATAGCAAGTTACAACAGCAAACCAGTTAAAGAAACAAGTTTAAAACATACCTGTTGCACCATTGGAGTTTCAATTCCATCCTTCAAATTTGAAATAGTTGGTCTGAGTAAATACAATGATGCAAGAGCAAAGGAGTATGAACCATAGCTACAGAACCTGACCTGAGAACAATTCTTCTTCTCCTTTAAGCATTGAGTTGGGATTCGGAGTGGTGGTCCTCATGCTTTGGGCACTGCAGTTCCCTTACTAACTGCTCGTGTTTGGGTGCTCTATGGTGGAGACGGTGTCGTCTCAACTAGAACTGGGTTACTATCTGCTTGGGTTGGGGTTAGAAGGGGTGTAGCTTGTTCTCTGTCCAACTGGGTAGGGGTACAATCTGCGAGAGTCTGGGTTATGTGTGGTGGGGCTGGTTCTTGGGCAAGTACAACCGTGGTTCTATCTGCATCAACTGGTAGCACTATCTTTTCTGAAGACCGTGTTGTTACTCCCTTAGATACTGCCATCACCCTCTCCAATTCAAATGGCTGATAAACAAGAAAAGTAATTGAATGTACAAACATTGTATGATAGACAGGTGCAATGGATAGTGGGGAATAAAAGAGGGCATGAAATAATTCACATTTATGTTTTCTAACCAAATAGGATAGCATGACACAATTTCACATATATGATGGCTAACTTAACAGGATAGCATGATAAAATTTCACATTATGATGGCTAACTAAAAAAGATGGAAATACATAGTTCAAAATATGATGACTATGTAAACAGGATGACATGATATAACTATATAATGTGTTTATTAAATAGGTTGGCATGCCATAATTCACATACATACCGCCTATGGAAACATGATAGCATGATATAATTCCCGGATAGAATGACATAATTCAAAATATGATGACTATAAACACTAAACAAGATGAGATTATATAACTATATGATGTCTTTATTAAATGGGTTGCCATGCCATAATTCAGATAGATGTTGTGTATGTAAACATGATGGCATGATATAATTCAAATATATGATTTATATAGTAAGCAAGTAAGCAGATGGTAATCCCTATATGATGTAAAAACTAAGCAATGCAAGACAACATGCATGACATGGGTAATATAACCTTGCCAAGTTTGAGCATAGACCTCAGGAGGAAAATAGGACTGGTCATCAGTCTCTGAATCCTCCTCTAAGGAGCTCTCTGTATCCAGCAAGATGTCTGCTTCAGCAGGTAGCATTGTCTGCTCTGAATACCTTGTTTTCACTCCAGATACTTCCATCACCGCTTCAAATGGCTGATGCACAGGAAGAGTAGTTGAATATACAAATGTTGTCGACAAATGAAACACGTAATACAAAAAAATGATAGCATGATATAATTCACATACATGATGATTGGCTCAACAGCATGGCATTGCATAATTCACATATATAATGCCTTTGCAACAAGATAGCATTGCATAATTCACATATATAATGTCTTGCAACAAGATGGCAATGCATAATTCACATATATGGTAATTAGACACTAAACAGGTGGCATTCACACAAAGCATGTCTAAACTAATCAAATGACATCGCAATGCAAGTCACCATACGCACGATATGAGCAACATAACCCTGCCAAGTTAATTAGAGCATACACCTCGGGGGGGGGGATAGGACTGGTCATTTGTCTCTGAGTCCTCCTTTGAGGAGCTATCCATAACTAGCGAGATATGCACTTCGTCAGATAGCATAGTCTGCTCTGAAGACCTTGTTATCACTCAAGAATTTTCCATCACCGTGTCAAATGGCTGATGCACACGAAGAGTAGTTGAATGTACTAACATTGTTGAC